>NW_004567111.1:41764670-41769079 GCF_000260355.1 Condylura cristata
CATGTTTAGCAGTTTGAGGAACCTCCAAACAGTTTTCCATAGTGGTTGTACTAGTTTGGAATGTGGAAATCTTTTAATGATGAACTTGAAATTAATAACTTACTTGAGTGCTGCATGTGAAAAAAATGCACTGCTATTTGTGAGCTTCCTGGATCAAACCAAAAAATGTAGTTAGGTTTGTCAAATTGAAGCTTATATATGTTCTAGTTAAACTTACTAATGACTGCAGCAATTGTTTAGGCCACACAAAGAATTTTCAGTAGTTGTTCACATTTGCTGGTGTATGTTGATTATAGCATACATATTTTTAGTCAGCTTTATTTATTAACTTTTGTCCCAAGCAATGATGCAGTTCCGAATGACCTTCTTCTAACTGTTGCTTTCCCCTCCCCTTCATAATAGAAAGAAATAGAAATCTGAACTTAGATTTGGGGTAATGACATATGACCTTGAGGAACTGACCAATGGAGAACAGATCACTTTGCTTATTTATAAAATGAAAACACCACTTGTCTGCCGATCTCGAGCCATTTTGGAGTCTGTTGTCTATACAAATGTCAGTTTGCCCAATTAGCCCCTACAGTTGCAATGTGCCACCTCAGAGCCTGACAGGCTCCACTGTGGGCTTCCCGGTGGCCTCTCCTCTCTGTCACTGACTAGCTCCCTCGTCTGCTTCCTAAACACAGTGAAGAGGGCCAAGTTCTGTCTTTGATTCTTGTCTTCTTTGATTCTCCCATTTCAGCCTTTTCTTCCTCTTCTACCCGGTTCCCCTCTGAGCTTACTTCCACTTTTATGAGTGAGTCCAAAACCACTTTCCAATCCACCTCCCTCCACTCCAAGCGGTCTTTCAAATAGCTCGTCCTCTGTGTTTCGAATGAACTGATTTGAAATGAAACCCTTTATGTTTCCCCTCCTCTTCCCAATTGCATGTTCCTCTGGATTGCCCATGTTTGGACCCTCTGTATGCCTTTCTGTAACAAACAGGAAGGCTCAGAAGCATCTGACTCTCCTCATCCTGCACTATCCTAACAGCAGTGAGCCACAGGCATTGGGAGTACAGGTTTGGGGCTTCCCAGTCCACTGACACTGGATTTGGACCTGGCTGTGCTGCATACCAGTTGTCTGACTCGGGATGAGTTTCTTAACCCTCTACGAGTCTTGGGATCCTCAAGTAGGTTTTGACCTGTATTCTTCCATTTCATATCTGAAATAAAAACTCACAGAGGCAATATTTGCATAATATTCTTTTCCTTTCAGGTGTCTTAAGTTTTTTTTTTTTATTACATTGTTAATTGTGGTAGAATAGACCTAACATACAGTTGATAGTCTTACCACTTTTAAGCACAGTTTCCTGGTAATAAACACTTTCACACTGTCCTGCAACGATCATCATCATCCTTCTCTGGAACTTTCTTCCTGTGAAACTAAAACTACACTAGTTGGATAACAGCCCCATTTCCTCTCTCCTTCAAGCTCTTCATTGCCACCATTCTATTTTCTCTGCAAACTGGATTACTTGAGGTACTTCATATAACACATATAATCCACAGGTGTATCAACTGTACCAACTTCATCTCTTGAGGGCAGGAAAGAAAGTCTTGAATTTAAGAAGTAAATGCCAATGAAAAGAAAAATATTTTTTAAATGCTGTTCTTTCTTTCCTGTCTGTCATTCACTTAGCATAATGTCCTCAAGGTTGCACCATGTTGTAGCATTTATCAGAATTCCTTCCTTTTTAAAGCTGAATGAAATTTCACCACACACCACATTTTACTTATCCACTTATCTCTCCATGGACACTGGGTTGTTGCCATTTTGCATATTGTGAATAATGCTGCTTTTATGAATATGGGTGTACAGATAACTCTTTAACACCCTGGTTTCAATTCTTTGGATATTGAATTGCTGGATCTTATGGTGATTCTATCTTTAACTTTTGAGGAAACACCATCCTTTTCTCCAGAACACTTTCCCCACTTTACATTCCTACCAATAGAGCAAAGAATTCTAATTTCTCTACTTCAACCAACATTTGTTGGTTTCCGCTTTTTTATATGATTTTTATTTTTACTATGAGGAATTGACTAGATTTTAGGCATGTTTGTCTAACCTTATTCTGGGTCATCTCCTTAGAATTATTATGAGCACTTGTAAAAATGCAGACTCCTAACCCTACGTTGGACTAAGTGAAACTTGTGAGTGTGAGCTTTCCAGGAAGCCCTGTGATTACTGTCACCTTCACTTGCAAATACGCCTCCCACAGGTGGGCCTATGGGCCTGCAGGCAAGCTGCTGGGGAGAGCTTTCAAGGGGCCAGGAGCCTCCAACGTCTCCAAAAACAAAAGCAAGCCACATCCTTGAAGATAATCCCATCATAGAATTAAAACAACAACAAATTAAAAAATATAGTATCCATATTTTTTCAAGTTTGCAGCCTTTTCAACCATGTCTGTTAAAAAAAAATCAAATCAGGCCCTCCCTGGTGGCGCAGCGGGTTAAAGCACAGCACTGAGAATCTGAAGCCACTTCCGCATGAGTTCGATTCCCGCCTGCAGCCTGCCCCGGAGGAGACCACATGGCGAGCCAGACCTCTCCTGGCCCACCCGCTGCTTCCCTCAGCAGTGTACTTCGTAGATCTGCCTATTCTGCTCCCCACTCTGTCTCTGGTGAAGCCTCTCACCGCCCCTGAGCCTCTGGCCTGTACCCCAGTTCTGTATGCACAAATAAATAAATAAATCTTAAAAAAATTAAAAAAAAAAAAAACATCAAATCAAGGTCTGGAACATGACATTTTTAGCTAAGGAAATGCTCTTTATCAAAAACTGGATTTTTACTGGTGATCCTCAAATGAAATGTCCTATTATCAGCTTCCTACAGATCTGCACAGAGCTGTTCTCAGGCAGCAGGGAAGCAGCCTTCACAGGGCTGCTCCTGGCTGTAATGCCTACTGTGACATGAGTCATGTCTTTTGTCTTGTGCCTGGAATTTGGGGATGTTTATGAAAGGTTGTTGTAAATACTAGGCATAATTCCTCTTTCCACAGATTCTGTATTTCAGAAAAATGAGGTCATGTCATGGGCAGCCCCATTGCCACCTGGATTTATTCTCGCTTTTACTTTACTAGAGATTTTGAGAACAATGTGTCAGTAGAAACCATCCAGAGATCATAGTTTCTGACTTACCACTTAATATCGTTAAAATACACATCTGTATCAACTTTTATCTTTGAGGGCAGAAAGGAGAGTCTTGAAGGAAAGATATAATTGTCAATGAAGGAAAAAATATCTTTTTCAGTGCACGTTCCTTGAATTGGTGCACATCACCTGTTTACTTGCTTCATTACATTCCCAAATCTGATCGAGATGTACTTGACACATAGATCATGATGGCATTTTTCATAGCAGAATAAAACTGTATTTCAAATTTAGCTGCCCTGCTAATGAACACTAGTACTTTAAGGAAAACTGGGATGGCTCATAGCTTTTCTAGGCGAGAGAGAGCATGACCTTTTTTTCTCACTACATTCTGCTTGGAATGTGAGACACAGATGTTAGACTCTAATTAGATGAACATAGGACACGGTCCAAATGGCCTAGTTAGTCTCCAGCAAAACAGGCAAAGCAAAATAAAGTAAAACAAAAAGATAATATTTTACTAAATCATTGTAAATAGAAATATACTTATATTAATGTCCCTTATCTCTAAGGTTCTGTACTTGGCCTATATTGATGGAGTGAATGAAGAACATTAGAAATAACATGGGAAAATATGAATGCCTAATTAATAATGTAGGAGAAATATACTGCTTATGGAAAGGATATTTAAAACTTCCTTTAAAAAAAAGTTATACTTTTAGTGCAGTTCCATTTAGTGTAGAAACACATGATCTGTGTGTTTCTACAGTAGGACTGGGGTATGATTTAGGTTCTGTCTGATGTGAGAACACTGGTGGGCTCACTCTAATTAGGGCAGAACCCCTTGAATTGGACCCTAATGAAAATGGCAAGCCTGAGAAACAATCAGGTGCTTTGCATTCTCTATCAGACACAGAGAAGAAAGTCCAGAACAACAGGAAGACAGCCCAGCCAATAGCTTTAGCTTTCTCAGATGTCAACCAGTTTGGCTCTATAATCAATCCAAGTCCTTGTTTTCAGATTTAAAAGTGTACTTTATAGGCCCTCCCTGGTGGCACAACAGGCTAAAGCATAGAATGATGAAGCTATCCGAAGCCACTGTACCATGTGTTCGATCCCTGGCCAAGGAGGTGGCCCACATGGTCTGGCAGACCTCTCCTGATCCGCCCGCTGCTCCTCTCAGCAGTGTGTTTCAGTCAGTCTGCCTGTTCTGCTCCCCACTCTGTCTCTGGTGAACCCTTTCACCCACCTGCATCTCTGGCCTGTACCCCAGTTC
>NW_004567111.1:41769974-41771020 GCF_000260355.1 Condylura cristata
AAGAAAAAAAGCTGTATTGTGAAGTTGTTGGCAAGAAGATAGGAAACAAACTCAAATCTACCTCCCAGATTAAGAAAGAGAGTGAGGTTAAATAAGTTCTAGGGACCAGGGAAACAAAGGAGTTGCATTTTTGATGGCTAGTGGGGTGGGCTGAGGGCTGAGAAATGAGGACTTGGCTGAAGTCTATTGGCTAGTTACCGAGCAGTTCACGTATGAAGTAAGAAGAGACTTTCCTTTTGGTAACTGGAGTTTTGAATTTCTATTGGCCGATCTCCCTTTCTTCTGACTATCCCTCTCCCCAACACGTGTCTGCTGATTCCAGCTTCCCCCTGCCTTAGAGCTCAGCTCGAGATGAGTCATTTCTGCTTGCTCAGGCTGTATTATTTGTAAATAAGATCCAGATTCTTCTATCTGTGAAGCAAATCTCAAAAAAGAAAGTTAGGTAAATTCATTTTTCTTTTGTGTTCTAGGGTCTGAAAGAATCGAACCATCTAACCTTGGTTACAAATCTACCTACTTGATTCCCATAGGCCTCAGGACCCATGGGCAGCTGGCAACCTCACAATCCAATGTAAGTTCTTAAACTGCTGTCTCCACCGTAGCATTCTGTCATTGTTTCCCCTCTATATTCACTGGCTGCTATCAGCTCTGTCCAGTTGCTGCCTCCCACCCCCTGAAAAATTATCTGTCATCAGTCATGGACAGTTCTTCATGCAGATCTTTTTTTGGTGATCCACCAAGTTAAATGGAACCATTTTTTGGTGTCAGAAGTTCCTATATCTGACATCAATTTTTTTTTATTCAATGTCATAGCCATTAGAGCTGTACCTTAATTTAACAAAATGCAACCTGCTTTATTTACAATTGGAAAGACATGGAAACAACTCAAATGCCCAAAAGTGGATGACTGGATTAAAAAGATGTGGTACATATATACAATGGAATATTACTCAGCAACCAAAAAAAACACACATGCCTTTTGCAGCAACATGGATGGAGCTGGAAGGGATCATGCTTAGTGAAATAAGCCAGAAAGAAAAGGAAAA
>NW_004567111.1:41773513-41803880 GCF_000260355.1 Condylura cristata
TCTGTATGCATAAATAAATAAATCTTTAAAAAAAAAAAAAAAAACTCTGTAGGTATAGAAATCAATAGAGGAGCAATACCATTTCACAATACCTTAATTATTACAAACATGCAATCAAATTTCTTGGCTCAAGGCAAGCACTAATTTTACTTCTCTCAAAATATTAGCACAAGTTTATTCAAGTTTATTTAGTGCTGACTCTGACATATATTCAGAAGTGTTGAACCACTGTCTGGCTTCACACATGCCGAAGTAGAGCCATGTGCTTGTGTAAGGTCAGCAGGGGCCTTCTGGACTTTTATGACCTCATCGGTGACTGGCACAGCGACTTTGCCAGCCATGTCTTTTTTGGTTGAAAGAGGTTTATAAAGCTTTAGTAAAGATAAAAATCACTAAGAAAGTTCAGTGAGTTCTCTGCACCACATTGCCTCTGTAATCTACCTGGCAAGATTCCTCAGAAATTGGTCAGGGGAAGAGAAAGGATAAGTACCTGGGAGGTTGGGTTGGGTTCATTAGAGGAAGTGTGCTGGGGATTTAAGATTTCCTTAAATAGAGAAAAGGGTGTCTAACTAAAGAACATATGGGTACAAGATAAAAGAAGAAAGACATTTGAGTTTTCTATATCCAGAGGAAAGATGGAGCAGGCAAATGTGATGGATTTTAGTTGAGCATGGTGGAAAATAAAGGGGGAAAGTAATTTCAAAAAGGGATCATTGTGCGTATACAGCTGGAGTTACCATGGTTTGACTAAATGATCTATGTTTGGGAAGATGGAGAAATTGTAGTGTAAAGGAAGGCACAACTTTTTACAAGCCCAACTGTGGGAAACTTGGCCACAGCATTGCAGCTCCAATGTGGGTTGTGGTTTAAAGTTGCTGCCACCAGGGGGCACTGTGGTCTATGCAAAAACAGACTACCTAGCAATGTATTTGGGTGGGTAGAGCTCTGAACAAAATGGAATTTTTGAAGAATGGCTTCATTTCAGGCACTTAGTTCTCTAGTGCTCTCTGTCCTCTCCCATGTCCTGAGGGTAGCCCCTACAATATCATTCGTGCTCAGCTACACATTTCCCAGGAAAATGAAGTTTGGCCTTGGAGCACACCTACCCACATGAATACCATCGATTACCTGCCTCTTACTTCTGCCTGCTATTTCTGGGATCTGTTTAAGTCTTCACTGACTAACCGGGACTTCAACCTTTTCCTCCTGCTGCCGCTGCTTTCCCTGAGCCCTTTCTCCACGGTTGCTCCTCCTCTTCCTTTTGTGCCGACAAGATCCCGTGGGGCCAAACTCAATTTCTGCAGCTTTTTATTGACTAACTGAACTTGTACACGATGACAGGGAGAGGTTATTTATTTTTTCTCAGGAAACCTCTGCCTCTAGGTGGGAAAGGACCAGTTTCCTGGAAAAGCACTTCTGGAAGACCACCCCCCCCCAACCCCCCAGGAAATGAAAGAAACTTTTTATCTAGGTACTTCCTATTTCCTCAGTTTAAAGTCCTCCCTCCCCTGGTCACAGCCTTGTAAAAGGACTTCAAAGGCTTGGGCCTCCCAGATTTAGGCTCATAGGTTTTTCCTGTAACTCTTTATAATTTACTCTTGTAGGATATTTAGCTGTCCTACAGAATGATCTGTGGCTAATTTAAGAAACAGTGTTAAATTCTATTGAACTAATTCTCTTATGTTTACTGACATATACATTACTTTAATAGATTGATCTGGGACTTCAGAGGAGGAACATGCCTTGTTTAGAAGGCACACGGTGGATAATGCTATTATTTTTAGCTATAAATATTTATTTTATTAAAGTCTATAAAAATGTATACCCATGACATCTTCACTTGCAAGATTATGATTATATGATTTTCCAAGGCTTCAGTTCTACTTAAATGTTGCTTTTATAAATTTAATAGGTTTTGGGGCCCTCCCTGGTGGCGCAGCGGGTTAAAGCACAGCACTGAGAATCTAAAGCCGCTTCCGCATGAGTTCGATTCCCACCTGCCCCGGAGGTGACCACATGGCGTGGCAGACCTCTCCTGACCCGCCCGCTGCTCCCCTCAGCAGTGTACTTCGTCGATCTGCCTGTTCTGCTCCCCACTCTGTCTCTGGTGAAGCCTCTCACCACCCCTGAGCTTCTGGCCTGTACCCCAGTTCTGTATGCACAAATAAATAAATCTTAAAAAAAAAATTTAATAGGTTTTAGGGGAACGTGTAAATAAGTTATCCATCCTTTAGACTTCGTTATAAATTGGTTTATTGGATTGAAAAAGTGTTTTTGAGGGAGGCGGAAGAAAGGAGGCCTCCAGAGAATGGAGACTAGCAGAAGAGCAGGGTAAACATCTGAATGGCTGAGCACCCCTGTGTCGAGCAGATGGAGACCTGAGTCAGCTTAGTTTCTTCACAAGTTTGTACCATGTGCGACTCTGTTGATTCAAGCTATCAGGGATGGCGAGAGGTGGTTTTCTCTGTTGAAAATAGCGAGAGTTTATGTGAAGAGCTGGCACTACCAGTTGATAATCTTGAAGACTTTGCAGAAGTTTCTCAGACTCTACATGCCTTAGTTTCTGGCTTCTAAGTGATAGATGAACATAAATATCAATGTCAGTTTTAAATGGGAATAATAGAAAAATGGTTTCGTAGATTGTAAAAGGTTATGGCTGTGCTATCACTGTGTATTCTCTGCAGTGAGACAGAGATGCTGGACCAAACCGCAGTAGAAGCTACTGTATTCCCTCCCAGCATGCACTCCGGAGACAAGAGGTGTCTGTTTCACTTAAGAATGGCTTTGATGAAGCAGTAAAAATTATTAAGAATGTTAAATGTCATACCTTGAGTGTCTGTCTCTGTTTGCAGATGACATTATCTACTTGTAGAAAACCCTACAGTGACCCTTGAGATCCCATGTTAATTTTAGGATTTTTTCCCCCTATTTCTGCAAAAAAAAGTAATGTTTAGATTTTGATTTCCCAGTGCATGAGGATTGGATTGAATTTGCAGATAGCTCTGGATAGTACAGACATTTTACAATATGAAGTCATCCCAACCATAAATGTGGGATGTCTTTCCATTTCTTTGTGTCTTATGTACTTCTTTCTCTGGTCAGACTGGGGATATAAGAGACCAGAAAGAAGGGAGTAGGAGTTCCCAAAGAGAACTTAAGTTTCTTCCCAGATTTTGTTTTCAGAGTACGTGTCTTTTTTCCTCTAAGTTTATTCCTAAGTATTTTAATCTTTTTGATGTTATTTAAAAGGATTTTTTCTAAATTTCTTTTTTGAGTTATTAGTATATCCAAATGTATTGAAATGTTACCACATATGAATGCAATTGACTTTCTAGAGCTCATTGCGTATCCTGCTACTTTGCTGAATTGACTAAGTCTCTGTGTAGTGTGTGTGTGTGTGTGTGTGTGTGTGTATGTGTGATCTTTAGGGTTTTCTACAAGTAGATAATGTCATCTGCAAATTGAGATAATTTTCCTTTCCTTTCAACTTGGATGCCTTTTAAACTTCTTTTTCTTGCTTATTGGCTCTGGCTAGGACCTCTAGGACCATGTTAAATAAAAAAGGTAAAAGTAGTCATCCTTGCCTTATTCTTTAACTTTGAGAGAAAGCTTTCTGTTTTTTACCAGAGAGCCAGAATGAGCCATTTTAGTTATGATTTATGATGGCGTGCTCTTTGGGTTCTCCTGCTCCCTTCTCTCTGGTCTCTTATATCCTCAGTCTGACCAGGGGAAAAGGCATATAAGTAAGGCAGAACAGTTATGGGGGTACTACAGGAAAAGAGATCCCCTGGAAGTTCATGAGGACCCAATGGGTTTGCTGCACCTTCTGGGGACCCCTGGTGGACTTTGCAGCATGCCACACCTCATCTGGTCTCTTCGGTTATTTCTGGATTGGCAGAGTCTAAAGTTTGCAAGTTGGTCCAACTAGAATGATCAGGCTTGCCAGGTAGCAGCCCTGATATGGAATCTAGAACGATAGGTAGCTCCCAGACCCTTCCTGAGAAGGGCCAGGCTGAGAAGGAAGAGGGCAGTTTGCCACAAGAGGTCATTCCACTAAATTAAGCTTCTATGTAATTGATTTTGTGTCAGTCCTTGAAGGTGCATGAGGCAATGTTCCTCAAAGGGTAGGCCAGAGTCTTGGAGATCCTTGGGGGGTGGGGTGGGGTGCAGGCACATGCATTTTAAATAAGAACTCCAAATGCATCTTATTGTATAAAGGATAAAGATTCCATTTCCCTGCAGAGGGATCTTATAAGTCAAGGCAGGTATGTGGGACAAATAGTTTTTAATCAAAAGCTTTTTAGTGTACTAAAAAGTGATACATTAGTTTTGCTTATTCCACCAAACCTTAGGAAAAAACATGTTTAGTGATGGCAAAGATTGTATATTTTTCTTTTCCTCTTCCTTCTCAGGCTGAATATAATTCTTGAATTTCCAGTGAATAATCCTTCTTTGAGTTTTATGGATGCCAACTGTTCCCCTTCAGGAAGATGGAATCCCATTATCAGGCATGTATTCATTTTCTATGCTGTGTAACAAATTAACACAAACTTGGCAGCTTGAAATGACACCCATTTTCTATTTCAGCATTTCCATGGGTCAGGAGTCCAGGGTGGCTTAGCTAGGTCTTTTGTTTCTCACGGTTGTAATCAGGAATTATCCAGGCTGTATTCTCATCTGTAACACAAAGTTCTCTTCCAAGTTTTCATGATTGCAGAAATCACTTCCTTGTGGTGGTAGAATGGGAGTCCTGGCTACTCATTTGCTGTAAGCTGGAGGCCATGCTCAGGTGCTAGAAGTACCTGAAGTCCCCATCACACGGCCTTTTCTGTAGGCAGTTCCCAGCATGGCTGTTTGCTTCATTGAAGTCAAGAGAATCTCTCCAGTCAGCAAACAGAGGCTTATATAACATGGCCTAATCCAGGGGAAAATGTCCCTTTGCTTTGACCATATTGATTATTATATGAATTTACTGGGGCCATACAACAAAGTCACCATAGACCAGGGACTTTAAACAACATGTATTTATTTTTTCACTTTTGGAAACAGGACATCCAGGCTGAAGTTGTCAGCAGAATTGATTCCTTTTGAGGCCTCTGCCATCTGTCTTATAGATGGTCATTTTCTTCCAGTCTTTTTAAGTGATGTCCCATCATTGTGTGTTTGTGTTTAAACTTTCCCTCTTGCAAAGGCATCTAGTTGCATGGATTAGGAAGCACCCTTATGTCATCATCTGTTCTTAATCGCCTCAACAAAGGCCTGATATACAAACACAGTCACATTCTAATATTCTATGGTTAAGCCTTCAACATATGAATGTATGTGCAGTTTGACTCATGATGTAGTATGATGTGGGTTATCCCCCCATCCAAACCCCCCCCCAAAATAAGCAGTAATTGCTAGACCAAGGGAAATACAAATGTTGTGGGGAAGTTTGGGGACTATGACCAGCTAGGCAACACTTCCTGGAGCAGCTGAAACCTAGGCTTGGGAAGGAAACTTTTTTTAATAAGAACTAGGGTGTAGGCTAGAGGTGCTGGGTGGGTGGTAAGAGGATTCACCACAGACAGAGTGGGGTGCAGAACAGGCAGATCTACTGAAATTCACTGCTGAGGGGAGCAGCGGGCCAGACAGGAGTGGTCTGCAGCTCCATGTGTGGATTAACTCCTTGGCTGGGGATCCAACTCTGGACATGGCGATAGAGCTGAGGCTTAACCCCTAAACCATCAGGGAGGTCCTGGGAAGGAAGCATTTAAAGGAGTTAGCAGACAAAATGGGATGGGCAGTGAGTGTCACTTGGGAATGATTTTGGTTTCAAGGAAGAGAATGCTGATTAAGGGTATCTTGGAACAGAGGGATTTTATTTTGATCGTATTGCAAGGAACTGGAATAGGCACCTGGCCTACTCCTTGATTTAGTAGCTGCATGAGTTAGAAACACTTGGCCATTTCCCTTGCAGTCACAAGACAGCTATAATTCACCTTAGTAGCATTTGTGTTTAAGGCACAACAAATGAGGAAATGCTGTTGCTAATGTCTGTCCTTTCAATCAGGAAAACAAAAGTCTTTCTTGCAACTCCCGGCATGCTATTGCTTGATTTCCATGGGTCAGACTAGCTCACAAATGGCCTTCTCAGTAAGGGAATGTTTTGCTGAGCTGGCAGTGGGAGGCAGACGGAAGCTGAGAGTGGATGTGCTAGTCAGTCGGTATGGCCATAAGTTTACAAGGGCTGGGCATCGAGGAATAAGACGTGTGAGGAGAATTGGCAATGGTTAGTAAAGATGGATGCACTGGTGTGGAGAAGTAGCAAGAGTTGAAGTTGGAGCAGGGGTGGAGTTATGACAGGCAGATTAATGAGCTTAGATTTGACCTTGCAGACACTGGAAGATGTCCCACTTATACAATCTTGTGTAACAAGCCACCCCAAAATAAGAGGCACAAAACAGTGACTATTTTATTAGGCAGAACAGAGTCTGTGAATGGGGGATTCTGACACATAGAGGATGTCTGTCTCTGCTCTAGGACCTTTGTTTTGCTGGGAAGTGTGAATAGCTCAGGGTGACTGGGATTAGGAGTAACAGTTTTCTCTACTTTCATGTCTGATGCTTGTGCTTGGATGGCTTGAAGTTTGGTCTTAGAGAGGCTGTAGACTGGAGACCTCCAAGTGGCCTCTCCATGAATCTGGTTTGGACTTCTTATAAAGTGGTAACTAGTTCTCAGAGGGAGTGGAGGGGTGATGAGAACATTAAGAGACCCAGGTAGGAGCTGCTATTTCCTTCTTAAGCTCAGAAGTCACACAGTATCACTTATGCTGCTTCTACTGATTATAAAAAAGTCCTTGAGAATAGCCCATATCCAGGTAGAGGGTAATTAGCTTCTACATCTTGATGAGAGAGATGGGTGGGAGATTGAGCCATCTGTGGAAAATACCATCTGGGATCTCTGAAAGATTTTGAGTTGATGATACAGATAGGTAAGGGAGAAGGCTCAAAGGAGTGGGAATCTGAACAAAGGGAAGAACCTATACAATGGGAAGGGCTATACTCTATCTGGAAGGCTGAGTGTGTGGCCATAGCAGGGGTGTTGCAGCCAGGATTCCAGGGGAGCAGTGGAATCAGGTGATGAGAGAACCAGGTAGAACCAGGTCGTGGGAGGGAGCGGAAGCATGATATCGAGGACCATGAAGGTCGCTGCCAATCAGGAGGTGA
The DNA here is from genome assembly GCF_000260355.1 of Condylura cristata. Classification (NCBI taxonomy): domain Eukaryota; kingdom Metazoa; phylum Chordata; class Mammalia; order Eulipotyphla; family Talpidae; genus Condylura; species Condylura cristata. The sequence goes on from NW_004567111.1 coordinate 41,780,722, forward strand.
AGGAAATAGAAGACTAGATTTTTTAGGTCTTTCTCAAAGATGTTCAGTTCCTTCAGTCTAGAAGTGGAAGGAAGACTGAGCCAGATACTGAAATCTTCACAAAATGTTGGACAAACTGAGATGCTTGGAAGATAACCATTATGTGAAGAGACATATATGCAGTAGATGTGAATTTGTTCATTATGTTCAGGTATACAAGACATGACTTTGTCATTTAACAAATCAAATCTGCTTCCACATCCCTATTATCCTGGCTGGTAGTCAGTGTTGTTCCTTATTGGGGCTTTTTATTACCCACTTTTGTTGAACTCAGTAACAGAATTGCATGATTTATGTAATCTCTGGAAATACCAATATTATGGTGGCTGCATCATTCTTCCTGCTTCCCTTGTGGGTGGGCTGGAGTGAAGCTGACCGGGGTGGTCCCAGCCATGGATGATGATTTAACTATAATTAATGCTCACTGAATATCCCTGAGGCTGGTGGATTTAGACAACAGCTTCCACAGACATCCAGGACCCTGATGCAGGTCTAGCCATCTTCAGGACACGGGAATGAGTGGCTGGGGTTTCCCACACTGTTGGAGTTCATCATGCTTTGTTTACAAGTAAGTGAGCAATTATAAAGAGCATTTGTGTGTATATAAATTATATATACATGTATCTCAATATTTACTGCATTAGAAGTTAAAAACAAAAATATTTAAACTTTTCATTAATTCATTTAAAGATATCAAGAAATCTACTGCATATTCCTATGCTTCTGTACTCTAGTAACATAACATGCTCAGACTTAGGACACTTCTATCTTGAGAAAATGAAAAAGACAAATAACATTGCATTATTATAAAAATAGTCTTGACCTTCTAGATGCACTGAAAGGGTCTTGGGGAACCACCCAAGAGTCCCAGTGAAAGGCAGCAGTGAGTCTGAGATGATGACTAATGCCGTGAGTCTTCCTTAGTAATTACTGGAATGAAGTTCTTTTTTTTCCTCTCAAGTCTAAGCTACACAGGATGGCATTTGAAACCCTATGCCCTTTGCTGTGATCACTCGCCAATGTTGGCAACATGATTTTGATTTCATGGAAAGAAATTGATTTTGATTTGAGCTTTTACTTTTGATTTTTGCAGTTTTGATTTTTGTGAAATTTCCCCCTTTTTGTATATAGGCTTACAATTGATTTTCCCTTTTCACTCTCTGCACATTTTTTTTTTTTTTTTTTTTTTTTGCAGGCACACGCATGGTTCAAGTGAATGAACAACCTGGCTACTTTAATGTGAGTGGAAATATCTTTCCATCAGCAGCAATGAAAATTATCTAACTTCAGGTAACTGAAGCTAGACAAGCTTGTCTTTGTAAAGGAAGTGAAAAAATTCTGTGTATATGTGGATATGGGTAAAACTGCCGTTGCTTAAGATATACCATGTGAGTTAAATGAAAACTCAGGGAGTTGTCTATGTATATGTGCAATATGTCTGTTTGTGTTCCCTTTTGTGTCTTGCTGTTTTGACTTCCAGAGGATAAAAAAAGATGATATAATGGCACCTATGGGAATTTTGAACTCAGAAATATAATGGCAACTGGAGTAAGTGCTTCCAAAAGAATGGTCTGGGGTAATTTTTTTTTTTTAAAGATTTACTTATACAAGAACTGAGGTATAGGTCAGAGGTGTGGGGGGTGAGACGGTCCACCGAGAAAAAGTAGGGAATGGTCTGTGATAATCTTTGATGGATGAGAGCTAACATGGAATAAAGTAGGAGTTTGAAACCTACATGTATGTTTGTAAAGTTGTGGTATTGAGTTTGGTGGGTTTTTCTCTTACTTCTGCCATTTGTATTAGGTACATGCCATACAAAAGACAGACTGAGGTGAACTGCTTGAGCCATCCAACACCAGGGAAAACACAAATTGGAAAACTAGAGGTGAACTGCTTGAGTCATTCAACAGGGAAAACACACATTGGAAAACTAAGGTTTTTTGAAGGATAAGGTAACAATTACAATTATGGAATCAAATAATTAAAGTTTGATTGTGCTGGCTGCAGCTCATTGGAACTTTGATATCTTAAATTGTCACTCTTGAATAATTAAATTGTCTACTTTATATGACAAAACTACCCTGAAATCTAAATTTAAAAACAATTGGTAGTCTTTTTTGATTAATCAGAGAAAGTTTTATGGAAACATTTAGAGCTCCTGAGACATTCCATAAAATTTCTCCTTCCTTAGGGGAAAGACAGATGAATTTGACTTATTTGGCAATTATTTGGTAAACTGGAGTGAAATGGAAAGCATTTTATCTTGAGAGAAATGTTTAACCTTAGCATACATATGAATAACATTATTGATATTCTAAAATTATCTGAAACTTAAGTGTCTGCTATAATACTGCTTATCAATTTTAATTTTTGTTGTCCTGAAATGTTGTAAGTTATAATGTTGAACACATTTCTTTTTCAATGATATAATCAGATTTTAACTTTAGTTATTTCAGAGTTTAGATATTTGCAGAAATTGTTTCTGGTAAAATTGTGAGGACAACTTTGACAATTTTTTTAAAATTTTCAATATTATTTTTAATTTAAAAATTATTTGTTAAATTCTTATAATGTGCTGTCATTTCACAAATTATATTTACTGCTTATTTTGATACTTTTTTTTTACATCATTTTGTACATTTTTTTTTTCCATCTCAATTGTAATCCCCGCGGATTTCCCATTACCAAGTTACTCGTGTGCCATCACCATAATCCCATGCATTTCCCTCCCTCCCCCCCGTTTTCAACTTTGACAATATTTTAAGACACATGCTAGTTGATGGAACTCAAGATTAAGAATCTTTTTGGTTCAAGGAAAATTTTCTTTCGACCCAGCCAGGATCTGCAGCAATGTGAAATTACAATTGGTTTATGAACAGAATTAAATTGTGTTTGCATTTTTTTCTCTCTTTGATACTATCATGATATGGAAGATGGTAATAAATATCCTTATTACTTAAGGCAATATGTCTGTCTTTGCACCATTTCAATAGAAGATTTTATTTGTTTGTCCTTAAGTAGAGTATTGGGTGTCACCAAGACTTTGCTTAGAATATTACAGTTGAGACCAGATTGTGGCTGGAAGTTGAAATTTAGTAGAGCAAAGAAGAATAGGACTACTACCACTTTGCCTGAAGGGTTCTAGAGACCCAAGAAGGTAGGGGAGTTTAACTCTGTTAGAGGTGTTAAGGCACAGAGAGAAATACCTCTGGAACTTAGAGAAAAGAAAATCTCAGGTGGAGTCTGATGCGGCCATATAATGATGTGGCTTTAGAAGTCTGGACAGGTCAAATATTGAGAGCACAATCTAAGATTACTAATGGAGAGTTCCAACCAAGTCAACAGAATTATGGTTATTTGTTCCACCCTATGGATTATGCAACAATAGGCCAATTTAATAGGAGTTCAATTTAAATGCTTTATAAAAGTGGGATGAAAGTGGAGAAGAAATGATTTCCTCCCTTAACCATTTTAGAACATCTTTTGGCTTGGACTGATTTACTGTTTTTTTTGGAATGAAGAACTGCTGTTTGGCGACCATTCCATGTAACTGGCTGCTGTTTGCTTTGAATACACTGTAACGTCTTCTGAGGCCATATCCCAGCACACACAGATTTGACCTTCATCACCATAGAAATGGGGGGACATCCAAGGATCGGTGTAGGGCTACCCAGTAAATTGTAAAAGAGAACAGGCAGGGCTCTCGCTGGTGGCGCAGCAGGTTAAAGCACAGTACTAAGAAACTAAAGCCACTTCAGCATGAGCTCTATCCCTGGCCCTAGAGGTGATCCACATGGCACGACAGACCTCTCCTGATCCGCCCACTGCTCCCCTCAGCAGTGTACTTCATCAGTTAGCCTGTTCTGCACCCCAACTCTGTCTCTGGTGAATCCTCTCATCACCCCTGCACCTCTGGCCTGTACCCCAGTTCTGTATGCATAAATAAATAAATCTTTCAAAAAAAGGGGTGGGGGACAGGCAGGCTATCTTGCAGGTGGGAACTTTCTGGCTAGCTCCTGCTTGCAGTTCAGGGTTGGGGTTCTTTCAGCTGTATCCTTCTTGTGGCTTATGACACCTGCTTGGATCCCAGCCTTAGCTGAGTGGGTATCACTCATATTAGGACAAGAGGCATCTGGCCACATGGGGGCCAAGTCACCGTCTTTACCTACTTGTTCTCCCATTCTTCCTTTTCCTCACTCCTTGTGTAAATAAACACTGCTTTCCTTTCTGCTTTTAGATCATGTCCTGCATTCTAAAGTATGCAGGTGAAAACTCAATGACCGGTTTCAGGGTTTGCCCCAATTCAACAGCATAGCATGTTGAGAACCTCTTTTTAGAGGCTCCAATTCTTTCTGGGGACGAAGGGGTCATATCCTGTTTTCCCGAAGATTTAGGGCAACTCTGAAGGCCTGTTTTCTCATCTTGTGTTGAGGAATAAATATGTTTCCAAGTTTCACAGACAGGATTGTATTCTGGGAGTTGGGTGAGAAAAGCATGTCTCATTATTTTTCAGTGTAATACCAGCAAAAATCATGACAGCATATTTCTCAGTCAGATTACTGCTGCAAGGGGATGGCAGGTGTTGCTTGGTAAAAGTGGATGGAGAATGGTTTGAAGTGCAGAGAGGGAGGAGGGTGGGGTGTGAGCAGTGGGGTCAAGACACATCCAAGTGACCCTTGAAGCTGAGCAGTTTAAATGCTGTTAGAATCCACTCTGGTTTTCTCCCAAACTCTCCCTGAAATTTCTCCTTCACACATATTATTGGAGCTGGTACATAGATCTAGTCCTTCTCCTCATTTCCTTCTATCCAGACTAGCATCTCTTGCTATCTAGTAGAAATCATGCTAATTGAATAGGCTTGAATGGCTCACTGAACCTAAGCCTCATTTTCTAATATGTGAAGTGGGAGATTATAGTAGTCTCTACCCCAGAAGATTGTGTGATCACATGAAGAAATGAAAGCAAACCACTCAGCAGGAGTAGCATCTGGTAAGCTACACAGTCACTTCACATTAGCCATTGTTCAAGAGCATCCCTGCCAAGAACCCCGGAGGTTTAAGTCAAGTGACGCTCCTGAATAGAGGCCATTTACTCTTTAGCCTCTCTAAGATTTTTTTTTTTTTAAAGCCTGCCAAAGGAGTAACAATTCCAATTTTGTTTCTACCATATCTGGATGGGAGATCGTGCGTGTCCTCTTATTTTGTCTGAGTCTCCAACGTCACATCTTTGCCAGCAAGTACTAGACACAACAATCCCATCCGACAACTCTCTCCTCTCTCATTGACTCTCCTCATTCTTTTTAAACCAAGACATTCCATCCATCAGGGATTACACAGAAGGAACAGAAAAGCAAAGCCATTTCTACGGATCATTCCCACTCAGCGCTTCCCTCCCTGGCTTGAGTCACTGCAGTCACAGCAGCTGCCGTCCCTCTGGGGGGCTCATTTCCTCCAGCACAAGGAGTTGACCCATCCATTCTGTCACAAGGTCCTCTCCACTGTGCCCAGCTGCTCAATCCTGAGACTAATTTGGCAGAAAACAGGACTTCAACTTAGTGAGAATCAGGCATTGGATACTATACCAGACTTCCCCTTTCTTTTATGAGTTCCTGTTTTTTTAAGAGATAAGAGGATTTAAAAAAATCCATTTTTTTTTTTTTCAGTTTACCATCCCAAGGTACTTGGATCTAAGCACGGGGTTATTTAGGGAATTGTGTATCAACTGTTCATCTAATATATTTCTCATGCTATAGTCAGTTCTTGGTTCTGGAGTCCCAGCAAGGAACAAGGCAGAAAAGCCCCTTGTCTGATAGAAGAGAATGGTAGAAATAGGGTGCAGAAGATGCATAAGGACAGTCAGAAAATTACCCAGAGGTCCCGTGTACCAGCTAAAGATTTTGGTAAATTGTAATAGAAACAGACTTTGCTTTCACAAAAGGCAAAAGAAGCACTTGACTGGGAACACAGAGAGGTATGCAGAATGGGAGGAAAGGCTGAAGAACTACTGTTTAGAAGCTCCAGAACCATAATAACTTTGATGGTTTAGAAAATTAGAAGTGACAGAGGAACAGTGGTTTTTCAGCACCCCCACCTAAATTATTCAGCTTCCACTTCTCTCCTGGGGCAAGATGCCAAAATCAAAGGCAGCCGGGTGTCAAACTTTAGTCTCATGCCCACCTCTTGGCTAAGGCAGGGCAGGCCATCTGGATTGACGGTTCTTTCACTGGATAGAGTGGTAACTCCCCAAAGCAAAATTGTTGCACAAGTGGAAGAAATGGCTACTGAACAGGAAAAAAGAACAGATGTTTCCTGGTTTTAAAGCATTTTATACACGAGCAGCCCAGGGCTTTTAGCCTATGCAGATATTCTAAAAATGAATGTGATTTTGGCTTTCAGGAATTATATTCACTTGAATCTCAAGGCTGTGCCAACCTCACAGCTCCTGATAGTGGTGAGAATAGGATCGAAGAGCTAAGCTTAGTCATTTTTAGAAGGACACTGAACACTTAAAATTTATTGAGGGTATCCAAGATGGTGAAGGAGCTAGAAAACCAGATCAATGAAGAACAGTAAAATCGCCACTGTAAATAGTGGCTCCGTCACAGTCTGCAGTACTTACAAGGGATATTGCTTCATTATTTGATGTATTCTAAATGAGTTAAATAGCAAGTTTAATTCTCTCTTTAAATATATTTTATTATGTGATTTTAATTCATCAAGGGAAGATGCTAGAACAGTTATCTCAAATCCTGATAATTTGCTATTTCTGAACTTTTGCTTATTCCTCTGCAAATTGACTTAACGAGAGCACAATTGGGACTCTCCTCTAGTTTTAAAATTTTATGTTCTACGTATTCCGCTATATTTATCACTCTCTTATTAAATAGCTACATTGTAAATAATAATATTACTAACATGGTACCTTCACTTGCCGAAATGTGTCTTTTGATGTATTTTTTTTCCCTCAGAGTGCTAAATTAAATTAGCAGATTAGAGTCCTATAGAACTCCTGCTTCAGAGATTAAGTAATGAGAAGCACAGTGATTTATAGATAAGGTTAGGACACATTTCATTGTGTCTAGTCATACTGAAGTATGTTTATTGCCTCTTTTGTAATAATTATGCATCAGATATCAGACTCTATTAAATAACTATGTTGTGAGCATCACAGCAAATAGGAAATTTTATATTTATCTGAATGTTATCTGTGGTGTAAGGCCTATTTGGTACTTAGCTGAGCTGGTGTCTTAAAAATAGTTTAGATAATGTGAGCATAGAAATGCCATGATGAAATCTAAGATCTTCATTTCAAGAGTAAGAAGCAATTACGATTTGCAATTTAATTAGGAAAACACAATTAAAGGAATAAAGAGTGTCTATCCTCCTGCTGAATATTAACATTCACCACAAAGGAAAGCCTCATGTGAAATGTAGTTGTGGCTAATTAGCTACAGTATATGGGTTGGAACGAGGGTCTTGCTCAGGGCCAGACAGTGAAGTCCTCAGGGGCTGGACATCAATGATCATTTAGGAGGCAGATGCTTAGAGTTACATAACTTGGAATATGCCTGCTTATTGCAGTATTTCACAACACACAGCGAACGCCCCTGTATTTGATATTCAATTATCTAGAAACATCCTACATGTGGCCTTATTAATAAGGAACTGCTGATATGTTAACTTGAAGTGAATACAAGGCTAAGTTGTCTGACATCTGCAAACAAGCTTAGTAAATTTTCAAGATGCTGGACCATGAAGTAGAGTTGTTGGAAAAAGGAGGTGTAACCTCCTGACCCTGGAATAAAATGAAAAGCTCAGGTTGCAGCCCACACAGTCAGAATGGGTGAGGAAAAGCACATGAAGATAAACCTCAAGAATCTTAGGTTCTTGTGTTCTACATTTGGATTTGCCTCTGTGAGTTGTATAACTTTAAGTAAGGTTCTTTACCTGTCTGGACTCTATTTATTTTACCTATATGAGGAATGAAGTAGTCACTCTCCAAAGGTGTTTTAAAAGCATCACAGATTCAGGTGATGGTTTTATTGTTGTCTCAACATGCTGGTGTTTTTACATTAAGCACTAGTCTAAGTTTGAGATATAATCACTGACCAAAAAATCTACAAAATTCCTGCTCCCATGGACATTCTAGTTAGTGCAGGCTCACACAAAAGCAGATAAATCAATACATAGTACATCAGGCGCTGGGGATAAGTGTGATGAGGAAAAATGAAGCTAGTTAAAGGTTCAACAGGGGAGTGCTGTTTTCACTGGGGAAGACCTCTCTCTGATAAGGTAACATCTGAGGAGCTTTCTAAATGAAGGGAGAGAGGGGGTCCCCACAATCTTTGGGTAAGATCTGTTCAGGGGAATGAACAGTTAAGGAAAAGGTCCAGCAGGAAAAGAAAACTTGGGGTGTTCAAGAAACACCAAGGAGATCTGTGAGACTGCAGTGAGGAGTGGGAGAAGATGGGTATGTGGTGAGGCCTATTCTGGTGCTAGAAGAATCATGGGAATTATTATGCTTCATGTTTCCCAGGCTGGAAAGCATGTGGGTGGCTGGCTGGAATTAAGGAGACCTCAGTGGCTAATGTTGAACTATGACCACATACTTGTTGGACAGGTAGGAAAATTTTAAGCTTTATTTGTGGTCTCTAAATGAAATCTGCTGGGCCAGTGGATGCTGTGCTGAGGAACTGGAACCTTGATTCCAGCCTAGTCCTGCTTCCTGCCACCCTCATTCCCCTGTGCTGGGCCCTGGGTCACCGCCTTCTGCCCTGGCCAGGACTGCTGCCTCCCTCACTCCAGCCAGGACTGGCATTGTGCTGCCACTACCCACACCTGACTGGGTCCTGGGAGCAGTGGTAGGATTTCCCTCCGGGACAGGCCCTGCCCTCTGTGCACCCAGTCACTGGCTGTCCCACCCCTAGACCCCACCCTGAGATTCTGCAACCACTTTGCTGCATCCTAGTGCTTTAGGGAACTGACAGTAAAACCATGACAGGTAGAGATACACTCTGCACCACACAGGAAAGGTTTTTTTTTTTTCAAGCTTTTGGAAAAAGGGACCACTGCTCCTCTCCTCCCTCCCCTCAGCACCCCCTTCCTACCTTTTTTGGCTAAAAATAGTGTTACACCCTGTAGGGCAGTGCTTTCTGCTGGAGACCCTGCAGCGCCTTGCTTAAAACCCAGGCTACTCTGGGCGCTTTCTCATGGGTCCTATTGCCCTCTGCTGGGCAGACTAGGCATTAGCTCTACCTCCAAATCTGAAGAAAATGCTTCCACATCAAGAATTTCAAAACCAACTTGAGGCAATAGTTCAATCATCTGTGTACTTCCTCTGGGCTTTTGAAGTCTGGTGCAGGTTTGAGTAGCCAATTCCAACATGAATAGGGTAGGTGGGTTTTTTTTGTTTGTTTCAATACAGTGATCAGAAACCCTTAGTATTTCGTGTGTGCACGTGTGTGTGTGCATTGTGGGCTGCCTGTGGAGCGTAGGGGAAAGGTGAAGACTGTGAGGAGAGGAACGTGATGAGCAAGCAGAAGCGCATGTCTCACGCTGTGCACCAGGCTCGTGCTCATGACAACTTGCAAGAAGAAGTATTACATTTCCCACAGAAAGCGGAGTGCCCATGAAGTTAAATAATTTGGCTGTGGTTGTTAATCTAGTAACGGAAGGTTTGGACTCAGCGCCAGAGCCACCTGACACTGAGGTTCCATGTCCTTCTATGCAAGGTAGTTGTGTAATGAAGGACTCTCACCCTGATTAGTTTTGTAGAAAGCGAAGTTATGGTGACTTCACAGATTGTGTAATGCTGTGGCACCTTACAGTTTACAGATGGCAAAGCTGCAGACCCAAGGAGTGAAGTGGTTTGCCTTAAGCTAGGTGTTTAGGGGAGGAGCTAGACTTAGACCCAACCTCTAGTCTCGCTTTTCCTGATATGCCATGTTGCTAGAAACACTTCATTTTGAAAACTGAGGACAAATGATTCTATTCCCACTGTCGACTTATCTCTTGTGTTGTCTTTGGGGCTCACAGTAACTATCTTGCGTGAGAGATATTTTAAAATTACATGGTACAAGTGTTGAAATGGTTGTTCTTTGACCATGGTCTCTCTGCCCAGGAAAGAGAAAGTTCATCAGATGGACTGTCCACTGTCTTGTCACTTTAACATCACTCAGTGCAACCTTCAATGTGAGTAGCCAACACTTATTGAGAAGCTTCCATGAGCCAGCACCGAGATGGGGACTAGACTACCCAAATAACTGCAAACGGGGGACTCGCAGTCAAGTGAGAAGGTAAATATGAACGCACACTGCCAAGCGAGGCCTGCAGACACTGCTGTGGGACACAGAAAGAAGAGTAACATATTCCTCAGGGAGAATTAAGGAAGGTTCCATACAGGGGCAGATATTCACAGCAGGACACCTTCAATGTGAAATGCTATTCACACAACAGTGTTCTAGTCCTTGTGATAGTGAAACATGTATCCTTCAATTCCAACTTGTATAGACAAAGGGATCATGAAATAATCCAGGAACTGGAAATAGTGAGTTTTTTTTTGTAAGCAATTGAATTATTTTGGTTAATCAGGAGCAGAGACGTGGATTACTAGAGTGGTGAATTTCTCTAGAGGAATTGGGCAGCAAATGAAAGCTTAATTTCAGCTTGGTTAAAGACAAAGTAATTGCAATAATTGAATTGGTATGCTAATCTAATTAAAGTTTTAAAGCAAAACAAATTGTTAGGTAAAAGAGTGGCTATTACGTAATCTTAATGAGCTTTCAATTTAAACATTTCCCCAATTAAAAATAGGATTAATTTTAGGGCTCCTACACATATTGCATTGAGCTTAGGAAAAATAATGAGGACCTAGAAATGATTAATATACCTCTCTTATTCCAGATAGACTATAGAATTTTTCTAACACTTTAGAAAAACAGATAATGGAGTTGATTCTTTATTAAATTTCAGAACTGGAAAACACTTTTAGTTTCTAAAGCAGTCGAAGTACAGAGGAAAACTATACAAATTTAAGAGCATTAATTTTGTAATTAAATAAATATGCAAGAATGCCAGCATATGTGGAAATAGTAAGGAAAATATTGGGTGGTTTTACTTATAGGAGGCATGTAGGGGAACCAAATAAGACATCAGGGGGGAAAATAATAACAATGCAAATCACAACAAAAACAACCAGACAATTATAAACCAGAGACATCCTGCAGAGGAGGAGGAGGGAGAAAGATCGGGAGGAGGAAGGGAGGTGCACAAGGGACTGTGGTGATGGTGCCTGAGTGAATTGGGGGAGGAAATTCTGTGGGGGCTTCACCTGAGGGGGAAAAAAAGAGCAAACATCATTTCAAAATGAACATATGTACAAATATATCAAAAATATTAGCTGTAATTATGTATATTATATAATTTAATAATTATAAAAACTGACAAGAAATTCTCTAACAGTAATAGATATATACTAGTCAACTCTTACAAAAATTTTATAACAAAGTCCCTTACAACTCAGTGGCTTATAGCAATAGCACTTACTCTTACAGCATGAGGTGAACTCTGATTTGATTGACTTAGGTCGGGCAGGGCTTAGTGACTGTTTTAAACTGCAAATTTGCTGGGCTTGCCAGGGATGCAGTTTGGTGACAGTTCTACTCCAAGTGTCTCTTATCGTTCTGAGATCAATGATTACTCAGGGCTGGTTCTTATGGGGATGGCTAACAGGCCATCTGAGAAAGCACAGTTAGGACTTTTGTTTATAGCATGTCTGCTAACATTCTGTATTGGTTGAAATATGTCATATGCCTAAGACCCACATCACAGGAGCAGTAAATGGTATTCTATCCACAATGTGAGGGGTACAGGAATCAGTCCAACAGATCAAAATGGGAAAAAGAAATAAACTAGTAACCAACAAAGTAATTCCTCCCTCCCCCAATTAGCAGGCATATGGAAAGTTGATTAATCCCTTTAGGAATGTAAAAACTAGAAATTATGTTGTGATATCACTCATTACTTATTCAAAAAATGTGTTAAAGAAATTAAGTCACTTGGTAGTAAAGATTCTACACAGCAAGAATAATATGTGATCCAGATGGTTTTGTAAGTTATTTTAACTAAATTTTCTAGAACCAGATCATTCCATCTAATATAAATCCTTCCAGAGAAGTGAAAGAATGAAAATATTCTTAATGCATTTTATGACATCAAAACAAGGTAAGACAATAGAATAAGAGAAAATTACAGTCCAATCTCACCCAGAAGCACATTTGAAACAACAATAAATGTTATCCTAAATAACATTTTATTAAGTAGAATCTAACAGTGCATAGAAAAGATAGCAAACCACAACAAATGTACCCCACTGGCATGAATTTTTAAGAGAGATATTTTTAGCTAGATTGGTCTAACTTGAATCAATAGATCATCTAGTGACACAGGGTCCTTCAGTTTTGCTAGGTCATTGATGAGAGCAATCTATGGACATTGGACCATTCCCAAATCTGCTCACCTAATGTGAGGAAAACCTTCAAAGAAAGCAATGTTGCATTAAGAAACCCCCTTAGGCCTTCTAACAAGCTATCCAGACACTGCTCCATTATTCCTGAGAGCAACAGAATCTTTCTTTGAGTGACTTTGTATCCAGGACAAAGAGATGGGTTTTCACCCATCCTGCAACAACCTGCCATACCAGATGTGTAAGAACCATATTGACAAACATTTAAGAATATCCAAGTAAATAGAATGATTTTTATATTTTTGGAAAGGAATACTCAGAATCATGAAGTTGTTTATTTTCTCCAAAATTGAAATAAAAACTGAGTAAAATTTTCATACATATTGACAGGTTGGTTCTAAATTCTTCATGGATGAGAAAAGGGTCAAAAACAATCTAGCAGTATAACGTAGATAGACTTGTTTTAGTGCATACAAAAACTTACTATAAAGATGTAGCATTTATGCATGGAATTTGGTGTAGAGACAAAAAAGCTCAGTAGAACAAAATAAGAAGTTTAGAAAGAGGCTTTTGATAAGTAACAGAAATAATATCAAAGATAACTGGGGAAGAAGGGACTATTTAAAGATTGTTCTAGAATATATGAGTATCCATATAGATAAGATTGAAATTGGATTCCCACTTGACATAAAACACAAAACTCAATTCCAGTTGACTAAGTACTTAAAATGAAAAAGGCAAAAACTTTAGTATGTAAAGAATGAAATAATGGAGAATATCTTCTCAGAATTTCTTAAGCAAGACACTGAGACTCATGAAAGGAAAACTCAATAAATTTGATTACTTTAAGACTTTTTCAAGAGAGATTAAGAGCTTGCTAGACAAGCAAAGGCTGGAGGAATTTATTACCACTAATTTGGCATTGCAAGAAATACTATCGAGACTATCTAAATTGAAAAGATAATAAATAAAAGCAACCTAGCTTGGGGGAAATCCTGGAAGAGGAAAGAAAATCTGTTGCTGCAATGGCATTAGTTAATCTTTTCTGATTGCTGAGTGTTATTCCAGTGTATGAACACACACACACACACACACACACACATCTTCTTAATCCACTCATCTGTTCTGGGGCACTTAGGTTGTTTCCATAATTTGGTCATTGTATATAGTGCTACAATAAACATGGATGTGCAGGTTTCCTTTCGAATTAGTGTTTTGAAATTTTTGGATAGATGCCTACGAATGGAGATACCAGGTCAAAAGGTAGATTCATGTGCAGTGTATTGAGACACCGCTGTACTTCTTTCCATAGAGGCTGGACCAGTTTAAATTTGCAAACATTTTAAAAGAATATTAAATGAAAGGTGAAATTGCTTTTTTTGTACTTGATGATAGCTGTTATCAATCTGCAGAGCCTTTTGATGGGGTCTCTATCTCCCTCTCTATATAGATCACACACACACATACTGTATCTATGCTATAACATATAGGTATATGCAAACATACTTATAACAGACACAGGTATAATTTACCATCTCTCTATATAGTCACAAACATATTAATATTCTCTAAACTAGCCATTTAGTTTTGAGGAGTCAAGGGTATAAAAATCTCTAAAATTTAAAAAAAAAATTGAAAAAGAACACAAAGATACATTTAGCAAGCATTTTTTGACTTTGGAACTTGTCACCTTTCTCCTTCTGCCTCGAGGCTTTTCCCCTGAGACCTGCAACCTGAGGTCCTGTCTTGTTGTCCCTTTTATTTCTTTCACAGTCCCTTCACAAGGCATAATTATCAGGAATCCAGATTCCCTATGAGCAGGAACCATGCCAGCACGGTCTTCCCACTGTGGTAAAACAAAAGTGGGTGCCTATGAATACCTGTGGAGAAGGGAAAGCCCACTCAAAGAGGAAAGACCTTTTTGGACCCTTTGAAAAGAAAGAATGTAAGTAATATATGATTTTTTTTATAATTATGAACATTTTATAATCATGTTTGAATTTTTGGTCACTCTTTACTCCTCCCCAGAGAAATGCCTTTCTGAGATCCAAGGCAGATTGCTAGGGGATTCTCATTCTCCGAAGAGAGCCTCTTGTTAAGTCTTTTGAGGTTAGGTTTTTAGCCTATATAGCATTACATAACAATTAAGGAATCTGGGATGTTAGAAAAACTGGTTTGAACATGTCAGATTTTCTGGGAAGGGTTCTTTATATGTTGTAGATAAATGGTGTTAAAATCTACACCCATATTGTTCAATAGGCTTTGCTAATAATAACTGAAATTTATTCCACCATAACTATGTGAAACAAGCCCAGGAAAGCTTTCTTTGTCTTTTAATATAAAGTATTTTAGTCAGTCATAAATTAATGTTACAGTGAGAATATCTTCTCAACAGACTCATCATGCTTTAGAAATTCAAATGCAGCTTCAGGAGGGCTGCAGCCATTTTCATTCTGATGTTTCAGTCATGTCAAATATAATTGCCTATGGGAATTTACCTTAGGTCTGGAAAGAAAGCAGAACTTTTATAGCAATTGAGCTGTCTCAAATTAAAAGAAAAACTGAACAAAACACAAACACAAAAAGAGGATGTGCCCAGTGGAGGTGAAACCCTCTCAGCTCAGCTGTACTAGGGTCTTTAGCACATTAAATACAGCATTGAAGACTGTTAACACATTCAGAGGGGAAAAAAAGTCTTTAAGCTGACATTAGAGCCTAGTGTGAACCCCAGGCAGGTTTCAAGATTGTCAACCAACTATGTAACATACATTTAAGGGAGGTTGTATTGATAGCTTTTAATAATTGTAGCCAATGCTCAAGAAGCCATACCTAGAGAGAGGGAAAGACTGATGTGGAAGACCAACTCCAGGATTGCCGTCAGGAGACAGAGAAGGCTGGCTTTGCGTCTCTAGTCTTTACTCTGCCTTTTCACTGGATAAAAGGTTTTTTTTTCCTCTGGGGAGCCAGTTTGGTGGTCACAGAGGCAGCAGAGGGGTGAGGAACAGCTGGGAGCTCCAGGCCTCTTATGTGTGGACAGGAATTTGAGGAACGATGTGCTTAGTCTTTGTATGGTCCACTCGCCTAGGAGCTGGGCTGTGCTTTGAAGGTCTGGGGAGCTCTGGGGCTCAGTCACTGGGTTGGGAGATGTTTACACACCATGCAAGCCTTTCAGACCAAAAGCCTAGGAAGTAAGAAGTCACCAAGTCTGAAGGAGGCAGGGAGAACCTCACTGCCTGTTGATGCAGTGGGTGTTGTTGTTGTTAAATATCTCCTTGCTTCTTATTTAACTTTGATCACTGGTTACATTTTTAAAAAGTTGTCATAAAATATACATATAAAATTTACCACCTTAGCCATTTTAAAGTGTAAGTTCTGTGACTTAGGATGTTAACTTTGTTGTGCAACTGTCACTTTCGTCTCCAGAATTCTGTTCTTTTGGCAAAACTAAAATTCTGTTTCCAGGAAACAACTTCCCATTCCATACTGGCTATCATGAAAAGCCGAATTGGTTGCTGCATGATCGGATAAAAGAGGAGTCTTCTTGGAATGCAGAGGATTCACTGGGCATCTTTTTGTGCTTTCATGCCCAGCAAAAGCAATGAATCAGCAGCTGTAGCAATCATAGCTCAAGCAAGGCAAGGCAACTAAGAATTCAGACCCTTCTGGAATGGGAAGTAGAAGAGGAAGACATTGATTGTCAGTGACCTAGGAAAGAGGTACAACAACAGATGTGACTGTCACCTGTTTTACCAACCCAGATGCATTTGTCTTTGTAGAAGTTGCGGCTAACCACCACTATTAAGGGAACCTCATGGATTGTACTTAATGGAAAGCATAAGAAGTATGAGTGGTGCTGAAGCATGGTTTCCTGAGATAAGCAGCCTGGACATCTTAGTAGCAACCTTTTGTGCAGTTCCTGGTGTGCAACTTAGTCCCTGACATGAATCTTGCTTCATGTTATTGCCATGAGGCAGAATAGACCTGGGCAGGGGCCCTATGACTACTGATCCATTACTCACTATTGGAATGCAGCTATGCAATTCACCTCTTGGTACTGAGCCACAACTCACCACTTGGTATGTAGCTGCCAATGCAAAACCACCAGGAACCTTGTAGAAACTGAATGTGTATAACTGAAAGCCCTGACTTCCTACACACAGGGCTCAGCCTTTGGGTATGAATTTGCAATCAAACCTGCTTCTCATTAGCTTTGGTGTCCCTTCTACAATATAACAGTGCAAGGAGATAAATCTGTGATGCATTTTATAAAATTGTGGCCTTTTAGAACAGTGGCTAATTCTATAATCACTGTTAATATTGGCTACCCTTTTTGTCTTGGTTTTCTCATGGATGTCCTCTGGGATCACTTCTCAAATGAACTACCTGTATACAAAACTGTGTCATGTCCTGCTCAGAGGATCCATACTATAGTAACATAAATTTAATGCATATCTAAACTCATTAAAGAGTAAGAGAAATTGACCAGGAACTAAAAGGAAAAGATAGCCAAAGCTAGAGTGGAAAGTGAGTACTCAAGTAGTTTGCATATAAATTAGAGTTTTAACTGCTTTGGGGTGGGAGATGAGGCTTGGTTTATACAGGGGGAGATGCTAAAACTAAGACTTCTGTATAAAACCTTTAAGGCTGCATCATCACTGAAAAGTTGGGGCTGTAAAAAGATCCATCCATTGGTAAAAGGAGCCAGAAGGAAACCAAGTATGATATTGAAATAAAAATTACCACATATTTTGAGGAAACAACCCACAATAAGCAAGTGTAAACAGAAAACACAAATAACATTAATAGACCCTTGAGATCTTTAGGTACTGAACTAATCAAATATAAACATTTCAAAACAGGTTTACTGAAATTGAACAGATAACTGAAAATATGACATAAAAATAAGAGACTATGACAAAACATGCAAGTTGAAAAAAAACAGACTAAAATTCAAAGAAACAAATAAGAAACATTAAAAAGTTAAAAAGAACTGAAGAGAATGTCAAGTCAAATTTAATGAGTGGGATAAAGTGATAAAACATTACTGATGAGGAAGTAGGGAAAAGGAAAAGAGATGAGAAAACACTGGACAGAAGATGGTCATTGGGGTGGGAAGAGAGAGAAATAAAAAAAAAAAGCAGGAAGGAAGAAAAACAAAGACACACACAGGAAAGAATAGCAAAGTATGGCATATTTCATTGGAATTTCAGAAAGCTAGAATGTGGCAAGTAGTAGAAGATAGCTTGGAGAATTTCCCAAAATTGGTAAAAGGCAGAATTCTTAGATGCAGGAAGTACAATAAATTACAAATGACAGGTATAGAATAAAATTCACACTTAGATATAAAGAAGCAAATTGCAAGACAATGAAAGATCTTAAAAGCACACAGAAAGGAGATAGATCACTTCCAAAGGAGAAGCAATTGGTTTAGATTTGACCCTTAAGTAGCAGCCATGGAATACAATGGAAGTACATTTTCAAAGGGTTGAGGAGAAAGTAGAATTGTAAACATGAATGATCATTGTGAAAATCAAAATAAAACCATTTTTAGGAAACCAGATTAAAAAGTTCATCACCAGAAAGCATTCACAAAAGAATGTTGAATGCTGTACTCCAGAAAGAAGGAAACTGATTCCGGAAGATCTGAGATACAAGAATGATGAGCAAACATTGACTAAAAAGTAATAATCCCATTTAATTTGCAAAGTAAAAAAAAAAAAAAGCTAGTGAAATATTGCATGATATATAAAATGGTAGGGCATAATTAGAGTTTAAGAGCTCAAAACTAGTTTATTGTTTGGGAAAGGCATTAGAGATATAGATTTAGAATTTCCAGTTACCTATATTTGTCAGTAGTTTTAGGATCACTCCTGGAAGAAAAATTCTTGTTTAACAGAAAATATTAAGTCAAAAAAGAAAAGAAGATATATAAAAAAACAGGATTGCACTGGACAGTGGTGATGGCACATGGGTGAATTGGTGATGGGAAGCCCATGGGGATTACAACTGAGATGGGAAAATGCACAAAATGCATATATATATATATATATATTTACAGAAAAAACCCAGGATTAATAGAAAGCACACAATTATAGGTTGGAAGTAGTTTCATTATGTAAGTAATTGATATTTGGTATAATTACATATTAATTATATAAGTAATTAAATGAAAACTACGTGCAATTGAAAAAAAGATTTCAGATTGAAGAAAATTAATCAGGTATTACAAATTTGTATGGAACACACCTGAGATGACACAGAAAGATTAAAATAGAAAAAGATATATGATTATAATTATTAAACATAAGGAAACTTCTGTAGCAATCATTTTTAAAAACAATTTATTCCTTTAATTGTGGTAGCATTAGGATTCTCTTCTTTAGCTATCACCACTATAGGGGCCTTCTCCACCAATGTAGTCCTTTGGCTGTTGCAATATTTGTATATAAAAAAAATATATATATATATATTTTAATCCCCGTGGGTTCCCCATCACCAAATCACCCAAAGTAAAATATATTTTAGGGTAAAAATTATTAGGGAGAAAGAGGTCATTATAATGTGATAAAATATATTATTTATTAGAAATAAATAACATTTAAAAAATAACCCTTTTAATATAGATTTAATATATATAAAGTAGGGTTGCAAAGAGAAATGGACTAACTGAGCATCATAAAGAGGGATTTTAATGTTCCCCTTTCAAAAATGCAGACAAATAATTAGCAAGGTCATATAATATATCTATATTTGGGCCCAAAATTAGAAAACTTGATCTAATGAACACACATAGATCTGTGCATCTAAAAATTAGAAGACG
This sequence comes from Condylura cristata, assembly GCF_000260355.1. Taxonomy (NCBI): domain Eukaryota; kingdom Metazoa; phylum Chordata; class Mammalia; order Eulipotyphla; family Talpidae; genus Condylura; species Condylura cristata. Next base: position 41,800,043 of record NW_004567111.1, read on the forward strand.
TACACTGTTCTTGAGAGCATGGCATCTTCATGAGCTCGCCATATGGCAAGTCTCTATCAATTTCAAAGAGCCCCAAAGAACTTAGAAATGAATAACAAAAAGACATTTAAAAAAGTCCCATACATTTAGTACTTAAAAAGATCCTTCTAAATAATTTATTGTTCAAAAAAGTAATCATAATGGAAATTAAGTATTTACAATTATAATTTAATATAAAATCAACAATAATTTAATAATGTATAATATAATATGTACTTATACTTATCAATTATAATATATCCTTTAAATTAAATATACTTATAAATTACAAGAACTATAATAATTATAGCATTATAATATCCATTATACATAATCTATTATATTATTAATATTAATTTATATTAAATTATAACTTAATGATATTGAAAGCAACACATATAAGAATATGAAAGATGATGAAATACTACTCAACTATAGAAAAAAGGTGAACTCATGCTATTTGCAGCAACATAGATAGAACTGAAGGGGATTATACTAAGGGAACTAAGTCAGAAGGAGAAAGATAAATACCATATGATTTCTTTCACTTGTGGAATATAGAGAAACAAAACAAAGAAACGGCCAAAATTTAGCCCACCTTCATGTGATGACTCAGAAGATTAGTTGTCTGGGAAGCTGGCTATCACTAGATAACTAGTTTGCCTGTGCCTTGATGTTGGACTTCCTGACCTCCAGGTTAGTGAGAAAGAAATGTCTACTGTTCCGAAGCTCCTCAGTGCATGTTATTTCCGCCATGGCAGCCAGAATGGCCTAAGGTACCCGACTCCTGCCAAAGCATCATTCATGACTTGCAGACACTGCTTTACTTTTCTTCCTCCTTCGTTGTTCACTGGCATTTCACCAATTTGTACAAGCAATTTGTGCAGCAATTTTATGAGATGAATCCCTTTAGCCTACCTAATGCTCCTCAGATTGGTAATACAATTCTGAAGACCTGCTCGAGCAGACATTGTAGCTGCACCACAGCTCTTGGTGACCTCTGCTAGCTCTTATGGCAAATTGGGATTCAAGTTGACAGTGTCCCAGCTCAAAGATGCTGCCATGACTCGCCCTGCTTCCCTCCCTGGGGCTTTCCAAGCTCTAGGTTCTTGGAGGTGCGGGAGTTATGATGTTCAAAGCAACCCCTTCCACAGACTATGTGTTAGCAGGTAAATAGGTAGTCTCATATTTTGGACGTGACAGTGCTGGGAGGACTTCTGTAAGCTTCTTAGAAGCTTTGTATTAAGCTCAGTGTTGCTATGGTAGTGACCTTGACCCTACATCTTTATATTGACTTATTCCCCATGTCAATATTTTAGTCTCATCATTCCTACTTCTTGGTATCACCTACCAAAATAATCTCTCTGCATCCAAATCCTTCTATCTGGTTCTGCTTTGGAAGGGAAACTACACGAAGATTACTACCAATGATGTTTTTCTCTCAAAAGAACATTCTACTTTTCTTCTATAATTTCTAAATAAATCATAACCAAATGTTAAAATGGGACTTGTCTTGAAATAATAGTAGGTGACTGTATGAGTTTGGGACCTTGAGAAGAAGCTGCCGAGAGGAAATGTACAGAGGATATAGGGGAGAAATTGCCTGTGAGCTAGTGCAGGGGAAGGAGGTTGGTGTGCAGATGAGAGAGGCCTTCAGGCTGACTTGCAGGGCTGACACCTGTGAAAGGAGAGAGGGAGGAGAAGACTAGGTAGGAAGAATTTCAGGCTGCAGAGAAGTTCTGAGGAAGCTTTGGCTGGGTAACAGGGAGTTGTGGAACAAAGGTTGCCCATTAGAGGAGTCCTGCTAGAGGCAGAAATGACCCACCCACTCAGCCTCGGGCTGGGGATAGCTGGGGGACATGTGAACATAGACATAGAGGACCCAAAGGTGTGACATCTGGAGGCTGTCAGTTGTACTTATTATATTTGAGAGGCACACCCCCATGACCTCCAGAAGGAGTATCTTAAGTACCATGACCTCCAGAAGGAGTATCTTAAGTAGAGATATTAGAATAGCTTTATAGGATTTTCTGAATAAGGGATCTGATGCCTTCAGTACACACTTAAGGAGAAGGTGATTAAGAGAGAAAGTTGGTATGAAAATTATAGAGTATGGGGGTGGTTGTGGTGGGGGAGGTCCTAGTCCCTTTATGCACAGAAAGGCATGCTTCTGGAGAAGCACTCGGAGAACCTGGTGTATCTCTTCTGGGGTTTGGAGATTTGCATGAACCCAGAGACAGTTGCCAGAGACCTACAACTGCAAGGAGAGAGGCTGGTCAGAGTTGCTTGTGATCAGAAAATGAGAAGGGCCATTTGCTGTGGCAGCAGACAGCACTTCTAGAATCTGATGGGCAAAAAATAGCTCGTGTTTTCTGTGGTTCAGGGCACACAAGGTGGAAGGTAGCTGGGTCTGCCTCCCAGGGTATGTGACCCTTCAGGGGATGGACCTGTGGGAGGGAACCACCAGAAGAGACCTAGCTAGAAACCAGACTTGGATCCTGGTGCAGGGGGAGCCCTTGTCACCTGGAAGGAATCTGTGTTCACAGAGCCAGCCCAGAGGATGTAGAAGGAAAGAAGACCTTTCCTTTCCCCATGTAGGCTTCTGGGCTCAGGTCATGGGAGGCTGGTGAGTGCTGGCAGCAGAGTATAGAGGCTTAAATAGAATGAGGCTGAAGTTTTGAGTTAAGTTGAACTGGGCTTTTAAATTGTGGAGAATCAGTCTCTATTAACACCTGAAAGTGACAGGAAAAGCTATGAAATCTGTCCTAGATTCTTCCAGAGGAGAAGAAAGATCTGATAGAATAATTTTAAAAGATCGTGGTGTGAAAAAAGGTGCTGTTGGCACGATTTTCCTTCACTAGGTAGTCGGTTTAAAAAATAACTGGCATAAAAAAATATCCCTCAGGGCTCCTCCCTGGTGGCACTAGGAAGCTAGCCTCAGCCACTTCACGAATTCGATCCCCGGCCAGGGAGGTGACCCACAAGGAGCAGCAGACCTCTCCAGTCTGACCCGCTGCTCCCCTCAGCAGTGTACTTCGTCGATCTGCCTGTTCTGCTGCCCACTCTGACTCTGGTGAATACTCTCACCTCCTCTCCACCTCTGGCTTGTGCCCAGGTCTGTATGCATAAATAAATAAATTTTTCAAAGATCGTTTAATGTAGTAAATTGTAAATGACACCTCCCCACCCTTAAGAAAAGCCCTCAAATAGTGCAAGGACCAAACGTTGCAGCGCCAACTGTTTCGTTTTCAAATGCTAATGTTTATTGCATTTCCATTTGAACCAGAGGGTGCAGAAATTCTGGGGCTTCGGGGCCCTTTTCAAACCTTCTAAGCACTGTTTAGGGGAGCCCGGAGCATTTCAGGTAGGGCTGGATGGTCTTTGAGAAGTGATTTATAGTCTTCTATTTATTCGTAAGAGCCATGGAGGTTGTCTAGGATCCATCCAAAGCGTTAAGCATATTCGGTGATTCTCAAGCACGGAAACAAACCTGATTCGAGAAGGAAACGGCTGCGTTTCCCGCAAAGGTTTTCAGAGGTCGACTTTGGAATCAGGAATCCTACCTCCCCCCAAGTTCTTCCCAGGCCGAACCCAAAATTCTCCTTTGCATAATTCGAAGCTACTCCCTCTTCCGTCCTAGGCGAAAACCAGCAGGTCCCACTCCTCGAATCTCCCTGTCCTTGCCCCCCGCTCCTTCCTTTCCCGGGGTCTCCCGGGCGCGCGCAGAGCGCCGGGGCACAGCGGGGTTATCACCCACCGAGGCTCGGGGTCCCGCCTGAGCCTGGAGCCCCGGCACACTCAGTGCCGCCTCGCCGCCGGC
>NW_004567111.1:41804383-41850210 GCF_000260355.1 Condylura cristata
GTCAGTGTTGGGGAGCGGGGGCCAGGTGCGGTGGCGTCTCTTGCACCCCTCCACGTGCCGCCTCTGCTGGCTTTCTTGGCAAGTTTGTGGGCACCCCTTTGGCGGACATCCTTGGCGGGTCAGAGAGTGGAGACCTGTCGGTAAATAGAAAACTCTGCTGGAGGCGAAGGAGGCGAGTCAGGAGGTGGGGGATGAGGGGCTCGCAGCCGGCGGTCGTGGCTTCTTGGACCTCTTTCTTGGCTCTCTCCCACCCAGGTGAGCGAATCTTCTGCACAGTCCGTCGGGGTCCGACTAGGTCTGGCCCCTAGCTCTGGAGGCCCTGGAAGACAGGTGCACGGAGTTGGGGAGCGATGGCCCCCGGGGTCCGGACAGCGCAGTGTTTGGCTTTTCTGTCATCAAAGCACTTATTCTCTCCTGCCTACCTCGCCTGCTTGGACTGAGGTGGTGCAGCTCGTTTGCCACCCTTCCTGCTGCCAGGTTAAACATCTTCTGTTTTAGAAGGAATGGTAGGTTAGTTAAACCGAGCCCCTCCCTCCACCCCCACCTCCAGCTTTGGATAATTTGTTCTGTGTCTTAATTTAGTACGAATGTGTTATTTCCTTTTAGCTTTTTAATGGCAAAGCAGTGAAGCGGTTTGCTACTTTCATTTTTTCATTCTGAGCCTGTGCACAGAAGGAATTTCAGGCACACAAGTGATGTTACTACCATTCTATTTTAAATACAAACACGGAGAGAAGTACTGTTGGCAGGAGACCAAAAGTGCCTGTACTCTCAGTTATATAAGTGCTTAAAAAAATATTTGCTCATTGGTAAAGTTATAAAAGTGATTACCAGAGCATCTAAGAAAAGAGGCTGAAGGTTAGTCACTACCACAATTTCTGCTTTAAACCCAAACTTTGTGACGATAAACATCATCTTAGCTTGAGCTGCCCTTGAAGATAATACACAGCCCTTTCTTTGACATTATTCGGTAGAATTACAAAACATTAAAAAATAGGTTTTGTAAAGGCTGTTTGTAAAGGTTGATTCTGATTGGCAGTACTAAAAAAGGTCCATAGATACTCTATGCAGTTTTCTAACCGTTGAAGGATTTTATTTTGATATGTGATAGAAACTTAGTAATTATGAGCTGCTAGTCTTAAAGGACTTCTCTTTCTCCCCTCCAATAAAACCTTATTCATGTTATGATGATTTTTTCAGGTATGAAGAAGACATCAGCTATACTAATGTCTAAACATCCCCTTTTTGCACCTCCTTATCTCACTATGCCATTCTGACTGGTCTTGGATGATGCTGTGGTATTGGGATGCTCAGTGATTAAAATGTACAGCCAGGTTTGAGGCCTACTGGGTAGCACTGTTTCTTTTAACTTGTCACTTTACCCTTCAAGGTGTGACCAGAGTGGTTTAAATAAAAAATAAATGGTTTGAAATATGGGGAGAGGAAAATGGGATTAAAAAGGAGATGTGTTGAATAATTTTAGCATATATGCACTTTTGTATTTTGTCTGGGTATCTTTGATTTTTCTAAGCCTGCACAGATGAGGTTTATCAGGAAACCGTGTGAATAATTATGGGAGTCCTAAATGGGACATTTCTTTGTGCAGAGGTAACAATGAAGTTGAGTAGTAGTGTCAGAATGTTCCCTTATGTTTATATAGTCTCAAGACTTATTAAAGGCCATCTCCTCCTTCAGGTAAAAATTTGTTATGTTACGATAGACTAGTAAATTAAGTATGAAACACTCTTATTGTTTTTAAGGTCAGAAATAAAGCTGGCTGCTGAATCACTGCTTTTGGTTTACCTTATGTAATTCCAAACATTCATGTCTTATGGAAGGCTTATGTAAGAATTACAATTATGCATTTCCTAGTCCAGTTAGCTCCCTGTTTTGGTTGTTACATAATTGACACAGTGCTAGATTGTGAAAGCCAAAACTGGGGAAGGACATACAGCCTCAGCCCAGCACTTGCACCTTTGTAATGAATTGTTGCTGCCAAATTAGAGAAAACAGCAGGCATGGTGGTTTGGAAAGAGAGATAAGAATAGCATCTAGAGGATTGATGTAATATAAAACTGTTACGCTTAACGATTATCTAGAGATTTTAATGCTGCGGTACAAACCTTTCTAGTCTGTGTACCTCCCAGCAGAGGCAGATTGACTGGGAAGCTAATGAATCTTAAGCTTCAGGGCTCTGGCAGCCCCTGGGAGGTCCCCTGGCAGTGTTCACATGGTCATACCTGAGTTTGTAATTTTGGATTCTTTTTAAAAAAGGAAGACACTGTCCTTAGCCTTCACACTTCATATATAAACACAAATCTTCATAATCCTGTCTCCAAACTATGTTCATATATTAACTTATAAAAAATGCTTTTTCTTACTGAAGACATAAAAAAAGAAGTCTGGCCAGTATCGTGGGTGACCTGCTGGGAAAGTGAGACTGCCACATGTGACCCAGGACTGTGTGGAGCTAGTAGAATCAGGTGGCCATGAGAACAAACTATTTGCCTTGTGATCTCATATGAACAAGACCTTTTTGGGTTTGAGTGTGAGCTGGAGGCGGAGAACTGAGACGTGGGTGAGAGTTGGAGGAAAGTGGGTTAAAGCTCCTCCACATGTCTGAGGCAGGTGGCCAAGGGAAAGGAAGAAAAAGCACCTGCTGAAATTAAAAGTTATTAGAAACAGATAGTGTCAGCACCATAGGACATCTTCTTAGGGTCTGTCTCTAATTTGAAGTTGATGCAGTGAACAAACTCAGATCTGGAAAATATGCTTCAGGAAACAAGTGCAGCTCACAGAGAACTGGACAGCTAGCACCTTGTTCCTGTTAGCAGTATTTATGAGTAAGTGGGAGTCTTAATCTGTTCACTGTAGGAATATTTGAGTTGTTTCTTGTTTTCTTTTTTCTTGACTGTCTTCTTTGAAAACACTATCCATTCAGACCCTCTACCCATTTTTTAATGATTGCTTTTTGTGTGTGCTATTGACTGTGAGTTCTTCATATATTTGGATATCAAATCCTTATCAGATATATGACTTACACGTATTTTCTCCCATTCCATAAGTTATCGTTCAGTTTGTTGCTACTTCCCTTTGCTGTGCAGAAGCACCGATTTTGATTGCTGTTCCAGAGGCCTAAGTCCATGTTTTGATTTTTTTTATCCTTTGTATGACTTCAGGGCTTTGTTATCTGATGGTATTTAAGCCTTCCTCATAAGGTTTTCACAAACAATGACACCTAATTTTATTATTTTAATTTTAACTTTTATTCATTTTCTTACATTGCTGTTCCTTTTTGGACAGTCTTCGGTTTCTCTCCTCAGTGCAATCCCCGTAGTTCTCCCACCACCATAGCACTGATGACCCGTCACCAGAGTCCCTTGTATTCCTCCCTCCTTGTCCCCTGTGACACCTTTGCTTAAACACTGTCTATAACAAATGTTTCAGACTTGTTTTTATATCAAGATAAAGAGAGAATTGCATAAGGAGAGAATTATTGAAGAGTTGAAGATTTTTCTTCTTTTCTCTGAAATGATTTCTACTTCCTATCTAAATTTGGATATATTCAGGTCTTATCATCTCAACTCTTTCCCACCATGATTTGTGCCTTATCTGTGCACTTACCCATCCATGCACAAAATGTCCCTCTCTGACCAAACTTTAGCCAGGCTTTTCTGAGTCCTCTTCTTTGCTAGACCTTAGCCTTAGTCTATTAAAAAACTGCACTTTTTAGCACACTTTTGTCCTCTTCCTTTCTTCCTAATTATGAAACTTGAAAAAACTCTAACGTGGCTTTTCGCAGCCTAAAGTATAATCCTGGATGACTCAGTTCTCCGTGAGTTTATTTACAAAAATCCAAGGCCCTCAGAAGAATTGGTTCTCTATTCCAGCCACACCTGATAGGCCCCCTGACTTACTCTTCTTTAAGCTTTTATTAAAAAGAACAAAAAAGACCTACAATTACATTCTTTTTGCTGTTCCTTTGAAGTGTATATGTATCTTCTGCAAGTTGGGAGTAACCTCCAGGACTCCAAAGCCATTCCGTTGAAATGTAAATTTAGGAGAATAGGAACCTAACTTTTGACAAGTTCTAGTTAGCAGGACACAGATGCCTCACCTACTGACACTGACCAACCACCCTACCCACTCTGTAATTTTCTACCTTCGTGACTCTGTCAAACACTCCCAGTTCCTTCTTCCTGCTTCCTCCATTTTCCTTTAAAATTCCCAGAAATGAACCTACTTCTATACTGAATTTTTTTGTCCCCAATTATGATAAATAGTGATAGTGAGTAAAATCTGTCTTTATTGCCTCTAACTAGGTCTACTTTGTTATTAACTGATTTATTTTTAACTCAGGTAATATTTGGCTCCCCTGTCAGGTTTACCATCAAGATACACCCACCCCTAGATACCCATAGTTCAGTGCTATACTCCATTATACTTCCTTCTCATTTATTCTTCTCTCTCCTCCATTCCCTCCCCTCCTTGTGCTTCAGTTTTAGTCAGCTTTCCCAAGTTAGTTTTCAAGCTTGTCTTTATCTTACTCTTAGCGTTGACACTTTATAGTCCAAAATTAGTGATACCATTATTTCTCTTTGTTCTGTCTGACTTATTCCACATGGCATTATCCCTTCCAGTGTCATTCATGTTGCCACAAATGGCATGAGTATATCTTTTTGATCACTGAGTAGTATTCCATTGTGTATATACACCATGTCTTGATCTATGCATTTGTTTGGGTGCAGTTAGGTTGTTCCAATAAACATAGGAGTGCAAGTTTCCTTTTCAATTAGTGTGTGTTTTTTTTTTAAATTTTGGGGGCAGCAGCCTTTAAGAAATGCCTTTGAGGGACTATCTGTGTCAGACACTGTTCTTGGAATGAGGTATTACAGAACACAGAACAAAACAGACAAAAACTCTGCCCTGAGGATCTTAACAGTGTGATGGGTAAACTTAAATAGAATATTTAATGTATCAGTTAGGCATCATGCTATGAGATAATAAATCAGAGAAGATGTGAAGGACAGGGAAGTACTATGTCAAGTAGGCTGGTCAGGGCAGGCCTCCCTGAGAAGGATTGTTAAGTAGAGCCCTAATGGAGATAAAAGAAATAACCTTACCTGGCTGGCAAAGGGCACTTCCTCCCTGGGGATCAGTGAGTTCTAGGTCCTCAGACCAGAGCTTGGTTGGCATGTATGAGCAGCAGGGAGGCCTGGAATTTCAGGGAGACTCTTGGTGATGGCTGGGGATGACCCACCCCTATAATTCTGTTGCAGTTGTTTTTGGGTCTGCCCTTAAATCTTACTTTCCAGTGACCCAAATCTATGACAGGGAAAGGTGATGTTGGTCTTGGGTCTTTGATGGTTTGATGTGTGGGGATCACTTGTAACTGAGGCTCTCTCACAGCACTGGAATACAGTGTATAGCATTAGATAAACTAGGAGTAGGGAAGGAGGTTTTCTGTTTCTTGTTGATGGCTCCCACTGGCTTTAGGAAAGAGGCCACTTTTCACTTCAATCTGGATTCCCTGAAGCCCCCTCTGGGGGACAGAGGTGTGAGACAAGTATGGACAGCTGTTTCCTTTTATAAGGCATTGGCTTATATCACTTTTATCCCTGACACAGAGAAGAAATCTTCATACAGAGCTTCTGTGGATTGTTTGCTGACAGGTTGGCGCATAATAGCAGCACAAATGAGCACACAGGCAGATGACATTAGGAAGGGACTTCTGGTTATTGTTATATACTGGCTATGTTATACTGTCTTAGCCTCTTTGGGATGCTATAATAAAATATCATAGGCTGGGTGGTTTATAAAACGGAAATCTATTCTCACAGTTAGGGAGGCCAGGAAGCCCAGCAGATTCAGTCTTCTATAAAGACCTGCTCTGTGTTTTATAAGTGGTACCGTCTTGCTGTGTCCTTTGGTGGAAGGGTAAGCAAGCCTTCTGGTGTCTTTTTAGATACTAATCCCATTCCTGAGGGTTCTGCACTCATGACTTAATCATCTCCCAAAGGCTGTAGCACTTAATACCATCATCTTGGGCAATAGGTTTTCAACATGTGAATTTTTTGGAGGAACATATCCATCTAGACTGTGACATATATTTATAATCAGTACTTGATATAGCGAAAACTATTTCATATATAAATGTAAAAATGGATACTTACAAGCTCTTAAAATTTTAAATTTTTACTTGGGTTATTTTACATGAATTTTTTTTGGTAGACAAGCACATCATCTTTAGATGATATTATTATTATTTTTTTAATGTTTCATGTTACACTACTGTTTAGACTACATAGAAGAGGAGATCATTGACTAAATCTGTAGGGTGATTAAAGAAAAAAAAGATTAATTGTATTTCAGGCAATGATAATTCCTTGTGCCAGAGAGGGTCTGCACTTCCTTGTCAGAGAATACAGTCTGTATGACCCTGAAGGATATTTCCTTAATAGCCTTTGCCTCCTTTTGTTTCCCTACAGACCCATTAAACCAGTAGATTCAAAAATAGTAATTCAAAAGGATACAGGCACCTCTATATTTATTGTTTATTGCAGCACTATTTATAACAGGTTACACTTGGAAACAACCCACATGCACAAAAATAGATGACTAGATCAAGAAAATGTGGTACAAATACACAATGGACTAGTATGCAGCAAGGAAAAGATAATCTAATGCCATTTGTGGCAACATGAATGGAGTTAGGAGGGATCATCCTCAGTGAAATAAGTCAGAAGGCAAAAGAAAAATATCAGATGGTTTCACGTAGAGGAGGAATATAGGGAAACCAAATAAGGGATCAGGGCAAAAAATAATAGCAACCAAAAAATAACAATACAACAAAATTAAACAAAAATAATCAGACAGCTATAAACCAGAGACATCCTGCAGGGGAGGAGAGAGGTGAGGGGACAAAATGAGGTGGGAAGAGCGCAGGGACTAAGGTGATGGTGCAGGGGTGAACTGGGGGTGGGAATTCTGTGGGGACTACACCTGATGTACAATATGTACATATAGCGAAATCAAATCTATATAGAAGAGAGAAATGAAACAGTGTGTATACACATTTGTTAAAGGTAAGTCAGCAATATATGCCATTAGGTCTAATCCAGCATTAGAGACTTTCACATTGACTTTGGGAAGTTTGACTTGCCTGCTGTAATGAATGAAATGCCAACATATTGTTCTCACTTCTACAAAGATAATAATAAAGTAACTAGATTTTTACAGAAACAAGTTAATGTTGATATAGTGATTTTAAGTGTTTTTCAAAAGTATAGTAAAAAAAAAACAGCCATGGCAAATAAGCATGGAAGATGACAATAAACATATGGTGGAAGATGAAATTTTTACATTTTGCAGACTGTTACTGCAAAGTACTAATCTAAAAACTTAATATGAACACTCTGTCTCTTAAATGACAGTATAGAACAGGCAATCTCAAATTATTCAGAATTAATTGTCTTTGTACTAAATTGTTTGAAATTACTCACTCAAAATAGCTTTTCAAGGCAGCATTCTTCTCTGACACACAAATAAATGTCTTCTCAGGTTGGAAATGTTACCACATATTAAGCCAAACACATTTTTGTCCCTAATTCTTATATTTATTTCAGTTTATTTTCAGGGAAAGCCAATTTGAGAACTGAAATCATGTAACAGAATAATTTTGGTTGAAAGATTTTTCTAAGCTTGATGCATTTTCTATTAGTTTTGCATATCTTAGGATATTTATATGACAGACATGCCAAGCACTATATTTAATTTCCTAAAGACTCTACCAAGTACTTCTTTTAAAAAAAATCTACATTGTGTTATTTTAACTGACAACTAGTGATGCGTATTATTACGAGCCCCTACTAGAAGAATGAGCCTACTAGTCTCTACTAGAAAATTTATGAAGTAAAAGAGTTTAATAAAACTACTTTGTTCTCTATCCTCAATCTTCATTTCTTCTGGGTTTTAATGTTGTAATTTTGACAACAGCCAGAAATATTATAATGGACTATAGACATGAGTTAGAACTAACACTTCAATTTATGAAATAAAAAAGAATAAGCATAGATGTGGCCTGTCCATAACTTTTATCCAGTGTTGAGACTCAAGAAATGGTTGTTAGACATTCCTCTCAGGCATAAACTTAAGGGAGTACCAAGAAACTGAGCGATAAAAAATAAATATTATTTTAATGCAGTTGGAAATATAAAAATTAATGTATAATATCTGTGGTGAACATCAACATTTTGAAAAATACAGCACCAATATAATTGATTTTTCTCTTTCATGACTGGTCCCAATATTGGCAGGCACCATTACTGATCTTAATTTAAAAATTTGATCTTTTTATCATAATTTTAAAATTATCATTTATCTTGGGGCCACACCTGGATTCTTTACATTCTCTAAATCCTCTCCTCCAAAACAGAAGTAAAAACAAAACTTCACCAACTGATTAAAAAGTTGTCAATATAAACTATTTTGGAACTCTGAAACTTAAGACTTGTAACAATTCAAGTTAAAAATTTTGAAATCTTGGTAGAATAGTGAACTTTGTGGCACTTAAATTCATTGGTATCACTCCTCCACAGCATTATTATAGCTTTGAAAACTACTGCAGGGAGCAGAATGGGTTTGGAGATGTCTAAATTTCTCAATCTCAGAAAATTGTCACTGTTAACTTCCTCAAAGCTCCATTCTCAGAACTTGTTTATATTTCATTTGGCTTAGAATTTACTCTGAAAACAGCTTGGGGTATTTGTTAAAAAACACCAAGTGACAAGTATTTATTATCACATTTGTCTTAGGTCACTGTTCCAGTTGGGGTTAAAAAGAAGCCTTAGAAATCTTAAAAAGAATAATTGGTAAAGGTGATTTACATAGATAATTTTGCAAATTTTTAACATATTTATTGAAAAATTGAATATGTACATAAGTAAATCTGCCTATGCCCATGAAAGACTTTGGGGTACCCAAAGAGCTATTATGTAAGAAGAAAGAAAAGGATAAGGTAGAAGCATAAACTTGTTATGGATAAATATACATTAATACCCATGTAGAGCCCCCCAGCAACAGCTGTGAAACATACTGGCCTGAAATATTTAAGGAAATCTGTTTTCCATCTTTATCTTGTGTCTAAAGTAAATTGAGCAGAGACTTAGAGGCTAAACATTATAAATAAAATGACTTTAAATAATTAGCCCAGGAAATGGATAATTAGCATCAGGAACAACATAAACAACAAATAGCAACAATAATAGATCTTTGGGGGAATGGTGGAATCTGATTTATGGAGTTACCGTATTACATGACTTAAGATTCAGTATTCATCAAACAGTTATGATACATACAAACAGGAAAGTATGACCCCACACAGGGGGAAAAGTTTCCCTGAAATGTCTAGAATAATTGGGATTATTAGACAAAAAGTTAAAATCAAAAATTATAACTGTGTTCAAAAGTGAAGGGAAATTGTATCTAAACAATTAAAGGAAAGTATGACAATGCCTTTGATGAGAATATCTCACTAAATATTGTCAATAGATAGGTAGAAATTATAAAAAAGAACAAAATTGGAATTCTCAAGTTAAAATGTACAATTGAAATTTAAAAATCTCTAGAGGAACTGCAGAGCAGATATGAATTGGCAGAAGGAAGAATTAGTCCTTCTAATTATGTTATTTGAAGCCCAGAAACTCAAAAGAATAAAGAAGAATGAAAAGAACCTCAAGCCATTAATTGGGAATACCTATATCTGTATCTATATCTAATGGAAATTCAAGAAAAAGAAGAGAGATAGGGACAGAAAGAGTTCTTGAAGAAACAATGGCCAAAAAATTGCCAAATATCATTTAAAATATTTGCTTGCATCTCCAAGAAGTTCATTGTATATCAAGTAGGAGAAACACAGAGATCTGCTGCCAGACACATACCAGCCACGAAATTGCCAAAACAAAGAACAGTGGGAGAGAAATGAATCACTACATAGAGGGATTTACAATTAGATTTACAACTCACTTCTCGTGAGAAATCATGGGGGCCTGAAGGTAGTAGGTAACTTATTCAAAATGCTGAAAGACCTTCCAGTCAAGAATTCTGTATCCAGCAAAACTCTCCTGCAAAATAGAACAAAATCAGAATATCTCAGGAAAACAAAACAAATGATTTGCCACTAGGAGACCTGCCCAACAGGTCTTTAAATTTGCAAACATAGGCCTATATCTTCATGATCTTGGATGGTTTCTTGGTATAATACTAAACACCCAAGTGACAAGAGAAAAAATTATCTTCATAGAAATTATCACCTCTTAAAGGGAACAGGAAGGTCAGAGTCACAAAGGATCTTGTGAGGATGGAATCATGTCAGATTTGAAGACACTGTACTGCTGACTTTGAAGATGATTGGAAAGGGGTTACAAGTGAAGGCATGTGGGCAACTTATGTAAGTTGGAAAAGGCAGAGATGGATTTTCCTGTAGAGCTTCTGGAAAGAACACATGTCTGAGGACATATTTTATACTTGCCACCTCAGAATGGTAAACTAATAAATTTGCTTTCTTTAAAAAAATAACCAGACTTTTATGCTTTAGAAAATATCATCAAGAATGAGGAAGATTATAGAATGGAAGCAAATTTTTGCAAATTATATATCTAATAAGATACTTGTATCCCAAAATATATTAAGAACGGTTGCAACTCAATAATATAAAAACAAATAACCCAATTAAAAATTGGGCAAAGTATTTTTTTAAAGATTGTATTGTATTTTACTTTTTTTTTTTTTTTTGCTTTGTCCCTATTCACATCTGAGGAATTTCGAGGTAATATCCTATTTATTGGTTTTTACTTTAGCATCCTTGGTTAGGCAGTTGAGCTTTTAGAGATGCCCTCAACCTCCTACAAACCTGGGCTATTGAAATCTCCTCAGCAAGTTGCAGTGAAGTTTAAGTGAGCTCACATATGTATCATGGCTGATTGTCTGGCTCAGCCTTGTGAATGGAGAGATCGTTTCTCAGGTAATTTCCACGTGCTGCTTTCGAATTGGTTCTGTGGCTTGCTGCCCTGTAGCATTACCCAGAGAAAGCTTTTGAAAATATAAACCTTGCAACTCAAGAATAAGTCTTAGTTGGTCCCAGGAACCCCTAAGTTTAGTAAATCCCCTCAGTGATTACTGCTGTCTGTTTCAGGCTTGCATACTTGTTTGCACAGAGTTTGCTTCTTATGCCCTTTGTAGAGGACCCTGGGGCAAAAGTAACTCCATTTTTTCCTGCCTCATCTGTTAGCTTCCACAATCTGTTACCTGATCCATGCTCTGCAGACTCTTTGATCCCAGTGACCAGCCACCTAGGGCTTCTCTGTGTGATGTTGACCAGCTGGTTCTTAGTTGCCCTTGGGCTCTTTGTGGAGTAGACTCATTAAATTGGTACCTGGGAACTCCCATACATGTATTATAATTCTCAAATACCTTAGTCAGCACTCTACTTTGTTCACCCCTTATTTTATGGCTTTAGCAGCATACTTCCTAACTCTCACAATGGAAAGTACAATTCCAACTGGTTTGTTAATTCAGGGCTGTTATAGTTACAGCAACTCTGGTCATAGGTCTAATAAAAATGGATTCTTTTTGCTGTCACTATTACTGCTATCATTCAACTGTTGCTATCATTATGCTGTTTAATGCATTAAAAAAAAATTATAGTGTCCCTACCAGGTCATAATACCTGATTTAAGAAGAAGTCACTACTGGAGTGTGCCTGCCAATGTTGGATTCTTGCCTTGCATTGCCTGTCATAATCTTAAGTTGTTTTAAAATTCATATTGTGTAGGAACAAAACAACAGATTTCACCTGGCACATCAACCTGGCCTTTGCTACCACTCTGCAGTCAAATGCTGGTAGTGACCCTTTGTTTTATCTTCTGATGATTAATTTAAAAAATAAGAGACAAAAATAGATGAATAATACTAAAAAGAGATCAGAGAGTATTTTGCATCTGGCTGCTTGTTCATGCAAAAAAAAAAAAAAAAGAATTACTGATAGATTGCTCAATGAAATAGTTATCCCTTTTGTAGCTAGGGTACTTGCATGGCCTCTGATGTATTGATTTTTAGTTCCAGTAGTGTAGCTTATGCCATAGCTCACAGGGATAGTAGTGGGGTGGTTGTGGTGGTGTTTATTGTATCAGTGGTGGGGTGCATAGTAGTGGAAGTGATGGTTGTGGTAGGTCCTAAAACAGATGCGTTACTGAATTTATTATTAGAAGTAAATAGTCCCTACATTTCATCTGAACTTAGACCTATTTAATTTTCTTAGTGTGGTGAGATACTCTCACTCTGAGTATTGGATTATTGGGCAGCCCCATCTACTCTCTTCCCTGTGTACCTTATTCCTTCACTTTTTCATGCCTGGCAACTTGTTTCTCTCTCACTTTTCTGTGCTTTCCTTCTCAGACAACTGCATTTTTTCTAATTAAAAATATTTGTTTTTGAGTAGAAGAACTGGGGTGTATGCCATAGATAGGGGTTGTGAGGATTCACCAGAGACAGAGTGGGGAGCAGTTTGGGTGAGTTTATTGAAATACACTGCTGAGGGGAGCAGCAGGACAAACAGGAGATTTTGCTGCGCCATGAGAGTCAGCTCCCTGGCTGCAGATCAGACTCAGGCTTTAGTGGTGATAACCCCTAAGTCACCAGGGAGAATCCAAGATCTGTATTCTTATTCTCACCTTTTTGCCTTCCAGTCTTTAGCTTTTCTCCCTGCCACATTAGCTCTTTGAAAAGACTTTTAATGTTGCAGGGAGGAAGCTGAGAGGTAGTTGGCAGTAAATAGTGACTGGGTGGAAGAAACTGAAGAGCTCTTCCAAATACTGAAGAACATTCACTCATTGTCTTTCAAGTACCATGAGGATATATTGGCTTGTAACAAGAATTGTTAAGGCCCAGACCATTGATGTTACTTAGAAAAATGATGCATACTGAGCAATAGATGGTTTTGAAGATTTAATTTGCTTCATAGTCTACTGGGTTTTCCAATCCTGTCTATTTTCTTGTTTGAAAAAATGATAGTCATTTCTACATGTAAAAAATGTTTGGATATCAGCAACTTTATATGATTCGACTTAATAATAGTAGGCATTTTGTGGTATCGCTGCAGTAGCTACTAATCTTACTGACCAATTTACAGAGAAAAGTAATTTTTGCTATTTAAAAAATAGTTTTATTAAGGATTTGACTAATATTGCTAATATTGTGGGATTCATAGCGCCCATGGATTTTTACTTCTTTTGAACCAGAACAAAATAAGAAACATAATTATATAATTTTGGTGCAATATAAGAAAATAAAAATCTACAAAATGGACGTGATTATTCATATATCAGAGATATTCTTTCTCTAGCAAAAACTGTTAAGTTTCATTTATTGCTATATTTAAGAATTAGTTTTCAGATCATTAACTACTTAACGGATTAAGATAGAAAGAAAATTAGTCATGTACTCTGTTGAGGATCAATCTGAAATTAAGATTAAACATGTCTAAAATCCTAGGCACAGCCAATAGAAAAATGGTGAGTTTTTGAAACAACTCAAATTATGAAGAATTTATTCATGATACTATCACTATAAAGATTTAAGAACTCCTGAACTAACTTTATTTTTCAGTGTGAAGAAGTGCTGTTGAAACATGAAGTCTTTGTTCATGTTTTCCTGAATCTTTCTCCAATCTTCTAAGTCGTCTTTCTTTCTTTTTAAGATTTCCACATCTGGATTGTTAACTAGGACAAATTGTTACCAATGGCAGTAAAACATGTTTTCTGGAGGTCAAGGTGAGCTTATGTGGATTTTTCCTCAATTCATTATTTGATTCAAGTTGGGTCTATCTATAATTGTCTCTTAAATGTTGCTTCACATTTGCTGGTATTCAAAGTAAATATCTGATGGTAATTTTAAATTAAGTAAATGAAAGTAAATTCACATATAGAACTTAATTTAATTTTACTTTTTAATTTTTTCAAGGGATAAATTCAGATATTGACTGAAATTGAAGTTTAAGCAACATGTTTTGTGAATGATTTTTAATTTTGTGGAGTAAATCTGTAATGGGCATCTCTTTCCTAGTGGTAATTAATCTTGTCCCATGAAGAAAGGCTATAAGGTGATTATTAACATGTCTACTAATATCAAGTGATAGAAATAAGGCAAGAGAATGAAGTAGTAGTTAGGTGCTTGTTTTGAGAAGAGGATGTGCTTGATGATTAAAGTCATTGAGAGAAAAATATTAGATTGGGAGGGAAAAGGTTAACGCAGTGCATTTTACCAAACCAAAGCAAAAGCTTTTGTGGAAAACCAAGACTACAGAAAGTTTCAAATATTTGAGAGAAAATTTTCTGAGTGCTCTGCTACAAGCCCATATGGCATTTTGTGCAAATTTGACAAAGCTAACCTTTCAAAGACATTGTATTTCCTTTTGATGACAAACTGTTGAATTATACTTATTTTTAGTTTAAGACACCTTGCCGTCTGCTGGAAAATTGTAATATAAGTAATCAGATTACTCATCTTTAAATCATCAAAGTTGTAATAAAAACGCAAGCAGCTTTTTAAATAGCAGAGAGGCCAGTGATGCAATGGTGCCCCCTTTCTCAAGGTGGCCTTGCTTAGAGCTGGCTTTGCTTTCTCTGGCCACATCTCAGGACAAACTTAAGGAAGACAGGCTTTTTATTAAGATCGGCTTAAGGGACAGAGAATGAAAACTAGAGTTGGGGATATGGCTTTCATTGGAAACCTGGAATGCATAAGAGAAACTTACCAACGAGTTAGATTCTGTGGGTTTGGAAGCCAGAATGGGTAGACTGAATTTTCTAGGGGTAAAACCAGAAAAGGAAAAAAGAAACCCAAGCTATGTTTTCAGCCTAGTTTATGATGGAGTTCCTGCAACTTGGTGATAAGTGGTGTGTAAACTTCCAGAGTTCCAACACTACGAAAGTAGTGTTTATTCTATAGATCACCACCTCTGTGATATTCTTGCTATTCTTAAAGACTTTTAAAACTTTTTTTTCTACCAGTAAAGTCAACTGCTTTCACAATGTTAAATCTGTTCATAAGAAATGGCCCTTCCCTACTTAGAAATTTTTGCAGTTTATCTTCTGATGAGACAAAAAGCTGTTATGTTGACATTAGGGATAGATACTGATTGATAAATCAGGTAAACCAGGGAAAGGAGGTACAGCAACATTCTGGGGCCAGGGCTAGGAAAGTCAGGACTGCAGATGGACAATATGAGTGATTATTGCTGTGTTATTGAGGAAAAAAAGAATAGGTAGGGGGACATACGTGATGTAGCGTGGTGAGGTGGTGGCATTTGCTGGTGGCAGTTAAAGGAGTTGTCAGGATGGAGGTGGCAGCTGGGGGCTGCTGGTGGAGGGGTGGCAGCAGCTGCTGTGATGCTTATGATCATGGGAGATGGGAACTTTCCATGCCATAGACACAAAATATATGGTCTAGAAAAAGCTTCTGCTTCATTGGTGCAGATTAGCTGAAAATTCCAGGGACTGATCTTTGTGGAATTCTTAGCTAGTTTTCTACTGTATCATTTATCCAACCCTTCTTTCCCTGAAGCATACTGAGTTACCTTAGGACAATAGACATGAAAGAATACTTATCATTGTAGTGAAGTTGATGTTTATATTCCATACCTCTGTTCACTTTGCGTGTGTGCATGTGTCTGTGTGTGCATGGGGTTAACGCTCTGAGTACAGAAGTAGGGGAACAAATGATCAATTAAGAGAATCATTTATGTAATTTAGAGGAAAGTCCCCAGTGTTATTTACTTCTGAAACCTCTCTCTTCCACCCCCACAACCCACACATGCTTTATATTTTGAAGGAAGAAATTATTTTGATTTTTTAAAAACTAATTGGGCGGGTAGAAGGAAAAGAAGAGGATAAAGGAGGCTTATTTGAATTAATTCATCTCTTGAATAATTGCTTCGTTGTCTGTTTCACTCTGTGGATAGATGTCTGATTTTTTTTTTCTTTCCCTTTGGAATACCAAGGAAAGAGTGAGACTATGAAGACTTTTTGTTCTAATATTTAGCACCTGTGATATTAAGCTAACAATAATTACCTTTCACTAGGGAGAATGATAGTTACTATTAGAAAATATTTGTGAAAACATTAGCTTAATGAATTTTAAAATGCAAAAGAATGACATATTTAACAACATTCAAGCATTCTCATTGTTGCTAGTCCCCCATAATGACATAATTTTTAGATTGACATAACTTTTAGATTGAAATATTCTTTCTGTGCTATCCAAATAATTGTTGTTGTACTTTTAATAAGAGATCCTTTATGTAAAGAGTTTTATATGCTTTGCAGCAGGGGAGATTTGGATATAAAGAATAGCTTTTAAAAAAAGTGACATGAGAGAATTATCATATGATAGAGAAGCCTGGATTAGGTACATGGTGCTATGTACTTAATGCCTGCTTAACGGAATGGAATGACCTTACCATGTTTCAATGCTAATATTAGCTACCATGTAGTAAGTGCTCACTTGCTTCAGTGCTCGCTGAGCCAACATACTCATCTCACTTG
Organism: Condylura cristata; assembly: GCF_000260355.1. Taxonomy (NCBI): domain Eukaryota; kingdom Metazoa; phylum Chordata; class Mammalia; order Eulipotyphla; family Talpidae; genus Condylura; species Condylura cristata. The sequence continues at coordinate 41,820,982 of NW_004567111.1, forward strand.
TTCCTTAAGTACCCGTGTTCCACCATCACCCTCATTACACTCATAGTAGAAAGGTTCCAGAATAGAGCTGGGGTTTGCAGCTTTCCATGCCATTAAGGACTACACTACTGCTCCCTTGGACACTGCACTAAATTCATTCCTGAAATTATTTTTTATTTCTGCTATTATATTATTTGCAGATCAATCTGTCTCATCCTCTTTTGTAGGAAGCCTAGTAGCTTCACAGATAGAGTTGCTTTAAATTGAGTAGCTATTTCTATCATTAGAGGGCACCACCTGAACAAGGGGAAAGGAATCTTAGAAATAAATTTGCACCACAAAATGAGAGGTAAGAGAACTGTCAGTTATAATTTGTTTTCCAGAGACCTTAGAGATTTTTAAGATATTTTTTTCCCCCCACTAAGAAGACCCTGTAGTCCTGAGCTGTCTAAATGTCAAATAGGACCAAAATATCCTCAGATTTTGTGTATGTGAAAAAGAGTTCAGCAGTATGTGTGTCTTGTTTTCTGTTTTAAAATTGTCCTGAAGAGTAGATTAGAGTTAGATTGTATCTAATCTTAGAGCCCATTATTTCAGGAAGGATGAGGTTTATCCTTTTCCTAAATCCATCTTTTCTATAGGCAGAAAACATGGGAGAAGATATAAATCACATTTTAATATTTAAATCCATAGACCCAAAGCCCAGAACTTTAGGAAATGGGTTGTTGGTAGTGGTGGCTGGGGAGGTGGGTCAGTAAACTTCATCTGGACAATCCTTCTGGGATGATGGAACTCACACCAACTTCTGTGTTGTGTGTTTTTTAAAGATTTATTTATTTATACATACAGAACTGGGGATACAGGTGCAATGAGGTAAGAAGACTCACCAGAGTAGGGAACAGAACAGGCAGATTGACTGAAATACACTGCTGAGGGAAGTAGCAGGTGGGTGAGGAGAGGTCTGCTGTGCCATGTGAGTCACCTCTCTGGCCAGTTATCGATCTCATGCTGCAATGGCTGCAATGGTTTCATAGTGCTGTGCTTTATCCATTGCGCCACCAGGGAGGGCCCTGTGTTGTGGGTTTTTAAAAGGTGCACAGAATTGCGCAATCTTGTATGGTTTCTGCATCCTGTAATCTCCCCATAGTAGTCCAGAATGAAACTTGCTATCTCTTTGACATGAGGCTGGATTTTATTAAACTGAATAAAAATCAGGGCACACACACAGGGGCACACACCGGCACCGTCTCATCTTTGGTAATTCACTCCTGCTCTTAGAGGCAGAGCAGGGACTGTGTAATATTTGAACACAGCTCCAATTAATGATGGATTACAGTGGGCATCCTAGAGAAGTTTCTGTGATACTCATGTCTGCAAAATGAGGTCATGGTATAGAAGTTTTCACAGAAATTACAGAAGAATTAAAAGCAAATGGGTTATTATTCAAGTATTTTATGAGTTCCCGCTTCACTGTGCACAATTTTGATAAAATGTGGATTCTCTCTCCCCTCATACTTTTAGAAACACTGTGAACCTGAACTGATATCAGCCATTTGGCAATGACTTTCTGGGTCAGGAGTTTGGGACTTACAGAGGGATTAGTTGGAGATCCTCTTCTAGTTTCTAGTTCTTTTTTTTTTTTTTTTTGAAAGATTTATTTGTGCACATAAGAACTGGAGTGTAGACCAGAGGTGTGTGTGGGGGAGAGGGGGAAGGAGTGAAACATTCACCAGAGACAGAGTGGGGAGAAGAACAGGTGAATCTACTGAAATACACTGCTGAGCGGAGCAGCAGATGAGATAGGAGAGGTCTGCTGCATCGTGTGGGTCGCCTCCCTAACTGGGTATTGAACTCTTGCTGTTTTGGCTGGCCATAGCTTGATAGCACTGAGACTGTAACCCCTGTGCCACCATTGAGGCCCCCATTTCTAGTTCTTTGTTTAAGAGTTAGTTTACTCTTGTTCAATGATAGGAGTATGAATTAAAAGGCTTTTAAAAAAATGGCTTTGTCATATCAAATCTTTCCTTGAAAATCATTCACTTCTCATCATATTTTTGTTATCATATTTTGTCCCATATGTATTAAGTGTTCAGCTCTAAGGTGTGAATATTCCTCTTGTAGGCCAGGATAGGAGTAGTCATAGACCCATGTGGGTTGGGGAACACATTTGGAATGGAGTTGAGGAGGATTGTGCAGGAGTCTGCAGCATTTTCTTCTCTTGCTCATTTTGATCATGAAGCTCCACCAGGACTGGAATTCTCTCTGTTTGTTTATGGCTGTTTTCCTGGCATTTCAACCAATGGATGCCTGACACATGTTGGGTGTTAATGAATGTTTACAGAAGGAAAGCGGCAACATGGAAGTCTGTGGCTCTGGAAAGTTGACTCCTTTATCTTTTATCTCAATCAGAAAAAAACAGGAAGCTTTAACAGATCTTCTTGTATTCTTTCCACAGCTCCCCACTCTGTCTTTGATGAATGCTTTCACCCTAACACCTCCCCCCACCCCCACCTCAGGTCTCCATTTCAGTTCTTGTGTGCATAAATTAAGAAACTATAAAGAAAAATTCCTATATTCACAGCATGTGACTTTGTGAAAGCACTGTTTTTGCAGTTAGTGTCCCTGAGAAATTTATGTTTTTTATGCTTTTTCACATAGACAACTTGTTATTCTTACTACTGAGGGTGTGATGGGTCCTCAGGTCCTCAGCGAGCTGTCACAAAGGATGATGTGGAATTTGGCAACACTTGGGGGCACTTCTTGGCGCTGGCATGGGTGTGACCTGATTTCTATCACAATTCCCATACTTAAAATGGGATCACACCCATCTTGTAGTTCTGTGAGAACGCAATGAGGTAACAGGGAAAAGCACTCAGCAACGGGACAGTGCCTGGCGCAAAGGGAATGTTGCTTTTCCTCTCCAAATAAGGCCATGTTTTAAAGTCTCCTTTAAGAAGTTGACATTTCTAGACTTGCTGACTTACCTTAAAAATACAGAATAGGGGGCCCTCCCTGGTGGTGCAGCGGGTTGAAGCACAGCACTGAGAGGCTAAAGCCACTTCCACATGAGTTCGATTCCCGCCTGCCCTCGAGGATACCACATGGCGTGGCAGACCTCTCCTGACCCCCTGCTGCTCCCCTCAGCAGTGTACTTCGTAGTAATCTGCCTGTTCTGCTCCCCACTCTGTCTCTGTCTCTGGTGAAGCCTCTCGCCGCTCCTGTGCCTCTGTCCTGTACCCCAGTTCTGTATGTACAAATAAATAAATCTTTTAAAAAATACAGAATAGGGCATATTAAAGAAAGTCCTATAGGGGAGTAGGGCTGCTTACGTTTAGATTTGACACCAAGGAGCACAAATAAGTGTTCACATAATTGCTCTGATCCAAACTAGTTTGTGAGTGAACCCACATTCTTAAATGTGGGAGCCAGTGTGGCAGCCACGTGAATGAGGACCACAGGGGACATTGTTTTTGAGGTCTACCAATCTAGGACAGTTTTCCCTTCTGAGTTTAACTTAAAGGAATAGTAGTAACTAATATTCCTGTAATAACTGAAATACATGAAAAGCTTAGATTGGAAACACTCGATTCACTATATAATCTAAGAAGTATTTCACTTCGCACAAGCATTTAAAAATCATCTAGAATGAACAGATAAATATTCTGAGTCCAACAGATCAAAAGCTGTATATGTTCCTTTTCCTGTATGTATTTTTTTTAAAAAAGATTTATTTATTTATTCATACAGAACTAGGGTACAGGTCAGAGATGTGGAAGGTGAGAGGATTCACCAGAGACAGAGTGGGGAGCAAAACAGGCAGATCAACGAAGTGCACTGCTGAGGGAAGCAGCGGGCGGGTCAGGAGAGGTCTGCCACGCCATGTGATCACCTATGGAACAGGCAGGGATCGAACTCACGCGGAAGTGGCTATAGTTTCTAAGTGCTGTGCTTTAACCTGCTGCGCCACCAGGGAGGGCCTGCTTTTTATTTTTTTTTTTTTAATGTGAAATTAAATAATCGGGCAGGTTAGCTCCCACAAACTATTATAAATGTGCAAATAATACGCCACTTAGCATGGATTTTTATTAGAGTGTTAGAAGGACTCATGTTTTCTTCTGCTTCAGGTAGAAGCAGTTATTGTTATTCATTTAGAATGAACAGATAAATATTCTGAGTCCAACAGATCAAAAGCTGAATGTGTTCCTTTCCCCCGTATGTATTGTTTTTTCTTTTAATATGAAATTAAATTATCAGGCAGGTTAGTTTCCACAGACTATTACAAATGTGAAAATAATATGCCACTTAGCATGGATTTTTATTAGACTGCTTGTTAGAAGGACTCACGTTTTCTTCAGCTTCAGGTAGAAGCAGTTACTGTTATTCATTTAGAAAACAAAGCAGTCTTTCGTTTATTAAGAAAATGCAGATTAGCCAAAGCAAATTTTAATAGGAAAATGGCATCAGGTCTCATCCTCCACCTGAAAGGCAGACAAACTGGCAAGGCGCGTCATCTGTGAAGCTTCTAGCTCTGTAACCCATCACACTGGACATTGTGCTTCAGTGTTACATTAATGACTTGTTTCCTTCAAAAGTTATTTGACAAAATGCCTTACACATAAAGGGGCTTGGAAATATTAAGTGAAGAAAAACATCCTCTGAGCTAAACAGAGTGCTGGTTTCACTGTCTGTGAATCATTTGCAGGGGTGTGGTATGAAGAGTTTATGTCCTTGTTAGCTCCTGGCTGAGCTATGATGCTGTACTTATGGTTTAGCAAGGGAAATCTGCCATAATCATCTTAGTTAGCTTTCTCTGTCAAGTGGGGACTGTATTGGAATGAGCATGAATGGTTTGGAAGTTATGCAGAAAAATGTCAGTATCACTTTGAAATGTTGGTGTCACTTGGGTTCTCTTGGTAGGATCCTGGTACAAAGGAGAAGGTGAGAATGAGGGTGGAATGGACAGTTTTACCTTTCATAGGGAAGGGCTGGGGGTTACAGGAGCTCTGGATGGAAAATGGGTGAGTGATTAGTGCAAAAGAAAAGGCAAAAGCATACACTGTCATGGAGGGATCAAGAGGTTCACAGTGGAGTCAAACCTGGATTAGATGCTAGAAAGTTACAGAATCTAAATTTCGAGACTTTCAAGATTTCTTTTGATTTGTCACTCTCCCCCTTTATGTATTTGAGGCTGCCTTCTGCCCAGCCATTGTTCTGGCAGATAGTAGGGAATCGATAGGGAGACGGCAGGCAGGTTTTGCAGGGTGGAAAACGGCTTAATTCCTCCATCTGTAACTCTCTCGTCAGCAATTTCTGTACTTTTTCTCCTTGGCCCTTTCAATACCTGCTAGGCTCATCTCGCAGTGGAGTGCTGAAGACAGAAGCCATCATGGAGTTCTGCTCCCTCCCTCGCTCTCTCTCCCTCTCACTCTCTCTTTCTAAGGCTTATTTATTTATGCATGAAGAACTGGGGTATAGGCCAGAGGTGCAGGGGTGGTGAGAGGATTCACTAGAGACAAAGTGGGGAGTAGAATGGGCCGACTGAGGGAAGCAGCGGGCAAGACAGGAGAGGTCTGCTGCACCTGTGGGTCACCTCCCTGCCCAGGGATTGAACTTGCACCAAATCGGCTGTGGCTGGCTTAGCAGTATTGCACGTTTACCCATTGTGCCACTGCTTTCTAATAGTAGCTGAGTCTCGGAGAGCTTTGCCTTGTTTGCAAAGTTCAGCCTCTGGAGGAGGGCGGGAGGAAGGAGTGTAGCTAGGTTTGCTCTGGGCATTTACTTGGCCTTCTGCCCTTCCAGCCTTAGTCCTCATGTTTTCTGACCATCACACACACAGACCAACACTCACGTTCCTTAGGGCCCTTCACGCACCCCGCATTTTATCTGCTTTTCCTGCTACCGCCCCTTTTTTAGTTCTGGTATGTAAGTATATATGCAGTGCTTGCTTTGTGAGTTTTACTGTTTAGATGCTGAGAACATAAAAAGGAATAAAAGTTACAACCTGATTGGATAGTCCAATGTGTAAACAATTTCAAAAGAGTAGCTTAAAGGACAATGAAAGGGGAAGCATGGAAGTGGGGTCACTGGGCCCCTCTTATCCATCCTTTCCAAGCTGCTCACAGTTAAGGGAATCAATCAATCATTATTTTGTTATTAGTGTTCTGTTTCGGCAATATTTTGATAACAATAGCTATGCTAGAAAATAATTTCCTTTGCTATAATTACTATAATAGTTAAAAGAACAAAATAGTCAAATAGACAGGTTCCCTCAAAGCATTTCTTAACCCAAAATGTTAGTCATGCCAGTTGAGTAAATAGCCTTTATTGCTCATATCCACTAGAAGATTCTGTAAGATCCAAATAAAGTGTGCTCATAAAAATATAAAAAAGATGATTTTGGAGGTTTAGGAGGTAGGTAGGTGATATTTCACTGTTGGGCTTTTCTATTTTGGCTTTTGATGAATATCTTTTTTACAACAGCAAACTTGTTTATATTAAACCATAAGATAAGTTGTTATATTTGGCTATATTGCTTAGCGTGTTGTGCGAAACTATTAGCTCCAGTGTCTAGTACAGACTCTGACACAGCATACAGTTAACATCCATTTGTTGGATGAATGAATGGATCTATTAATGTGTATATTCCTGGAACTAGTAGCATTTTGTTTTTAGAAATTCCTTCTGTACTTTTACCATCAACTATATTGGAAATGTGCTGCCATAGTTTACCAAAGTCATTTCAGAGATTCAAAAGGAATGTTAAGTCAGTAAAAATAAGACACCTGACTCTCCAAAAGGGGAAAGCTAGAAAGTCATGGACTCTGATATCAGCTTGTTTGGAAAGCTGAACAGGCAGAAGTGCAGCAGGAGTTCACACAAGCCCATTTGGTTGAGAGCCACAGAGGAATATGCTACAAGCAGACAGCTGTATCAAAAAGCAAACTCAACACAAATCTCGGAAAGGAAAACAAGCAGGCATAATAGAGTCCTTAGAGGAAATAGACACTCAGCTTACCGGTGGTATCATGGTGGGCCAGGGGTACAGACCACTCTGCTCCAGACAAATTTCTCTGCTTACTCACTAAATATATCACATGCTGCTTCTACCTGTTTCTGTCCAGGATGCTGGTCTTGATCTCTTTTTTAAGTCTCAGCTCAAGTTCAACATCATTATCCTTAAGTTTCCTGGGTCAAAAATCTTTACCCATCTGAGTCTTCCCTTCCTGCTTCTTCACAATTCAGGAGACCATTGCAGTCATGGTTGAATACCAGGGCTCAACAGGCACCGACATCAGTGCATCAAGACTGTAATGTGAGTCCCTGGAGGAGGGGGTAGAGCAGGCGGATACCAGGAGGAGTCTACTCTTTAGATGCCGCAACGTTTATAGCTTTTTTTTTTTAATTAATTGCAGGAGAAACTCATCTTCTTATGGTTGTTGAAGCAGACAATAAGAATAACAGTGTATTCCTACAGAATTTCTATTCAATAGACAAGGGAATTTTGCTCCAAGTCTCAACATAGCACCTGACTGTTGGCTTAAGATCTGGGTGAAGGTTCTGACAATTCCTACCTGGACAAGGAAAAGTTGCCAAAGGAGTGTGTGTGTAATTTGTCTGCAAGTGCCAGACTTAGAGACAGTGAAAATAGACATGCCATCCTAAGGTTACACGGAAGTTCTCATCAACAAGAGTCCATCCCAGTTTTTGGATCTAGGTAGAATAGAGCCAATCTTTGCTTCCTCAGGGCTCAGGCGCAATGTGGAAGCCATATCTCTTGCTGTGCTCTGGCCTCAGCTGTCTAGGCAGGGAGAGAGACCTAATTTTGCTAATTAGCCAGAGCCAACCCCACTGGACCTGGCATTCTTGTCAGCCTCACCAGGGATCCTGTCCCTTGATTCAGCTCAGAACTTTGCAGTATTGTATAGAATTCCCAACAGCGGAGGGTTTTGATCAGCTCTATTTAGAAGAGCAATATTAAAAACATAAATTGCCCAGAGGGTACGCTTAACATGAAAGTATAAAACAGTAGAAGAGAGAAGAAGCTTGTAAGAAGTTTAATTTTGCTACAGATAACTTTCATTCGTTGTACAGCATTTTCTTAATGATGTCTCCGAACCATCCCAGAGGTCCATATTTAGGCAGTGGATTCATTTCATAGCAAAGACACAGACAGATACATTAAAAATAAAACCTCATGCTCAGTGTTAAAATCTCACATCATCACTGTCCTTATTACAAGTGCTTGTTTTCTACACAACTGAGACCGCTAGGGAGAGAAAATTTACCTTGATTTTTATATTCAGAATATTTAGTTGTCTGTTCACCATGACTTTATATTTGGATGAAATCCACCCCCTTCCGTTTAGCATGCAGCTGAGTGTATCTCTCAGTTGTCAAAGAGAATATCACTATTAAACGAAGATGATCATTTACTTGCCCATTAAAATATATTCTGAAAAGGATGAAAACATCTTCTCGCCTGAAGCTTGCTTTTTCTGTGTGAACTGTGAGGTGTCGCTGTGTTTTTCCCTGGGCCTTAGCACTAAGGTATATTCCTGTACTAACAAAAGCCAACACTTAAGTGGGTGTAGGAAGTAGACAAAGGTGAAGAGATGTATCTGGAGTGGACCTATGAGAAATAGACGCATAATATTTGAATGAATTAAATGCAAATTTAATGAAAGTTTCTAAATCTCTTTTTTAAGTGCCGTGATATAAGTATGTGCATTTGGACATTGATATTGATGGAATTCATCTTACATGACTAAATGAACTTGAAACTTTGAGATTGTTGATCTGCAGAAAAGAGAAATGAGGGTACCTGTTGCAAAATCTATATTATACATATTACATATATGGATATAAAGTTATTTATATATAATGTTACGCATTTACAGAGTATATATTAATAAATAATCCTTCATATATAGTAATTAATCACTTATAGATGTTATATGTTAATATATAATCAATTATATTTAGTACATACTTCTGTAATCATACATAACACACATAATAATTTATAGTTATATATAATTTATATAGCATTGATATAATTGTATCAAATATATATTCATTTGTGTAATGACATTGTATTTAATATATACATAGTTGTATATAATTATATAATAGGTAATTATAGATAAATAATTAATATATAATGAATAATAATAGGTAATTATATATAAATACACATAATAGGTATTTCAGAAAATACCGGGTGACTTGTGTGTGGGGTGCTGGGCAGACATTGTGGATTTAATGTTAAATATCCTCCTCCAGATCTGGGGAGAGCTAGAGACAAGTGAACAAGCAGTTATGGTACAGGTGGAGGGTTCCGACGAGGGACCTGAAGTATATATAATTCTGAGGTGCTACTTTTAAAAAATGTACAAAGCTATGACTAGAGAACTAGGTAGAGGAATGAATGTTTGCTCAGAAGAGGTTTGTGAGACCAGAAATTACAGAGTGTCAGCCTCCACCTGGCCTTTGGGACGTATTTGGAGACAGTAGGAACCCGGGGAAGGACCTCATGCCCATTTCTGGACACTGAGGGCTTCCGTTGTTTTCACTTTTGTTCCCCTGATCTCCACATGGCAGCAAGAGTGAGCCTTTAAAGCTTAATTAAGATGGCATCTCTTCCTTTCTTACAGTTCTCCTCTTACTTTGCTTCACACTCAGGATAAAACCTCATATGCTTCCCAGTGCTCGGCTTCACTCCTCGTCTCCCACCTGCTGGCCTCCATGCTATGCTTAGGCATGTTAGTCTTGTCCTCAGGTTCCCTGATACCGCTGAGACTTAGCTTCTTGCACCACCAGCGAGGTCCCTCAAAATTTTCTAGTTTTCATTAAATCAACCTTTGCAAAATAGACAAAAGGCTTGAAAGGTAGAAGTTGACTGTTATTTGGCATGAAAAAGTTCAAGTAAACATCAAGAAAATGAGAGTTGATGTAACTTTTATTGTTCTCTGTATGTGAGTTTCCTTAAATAAAAAAACGAGGATATCCTAATCTTGTTGGACAAAACGTTGGCCAAAAATTCAGAATCACTAAGGTGATTATTTGACATACAGATTTATAGTTGTGAATGTAACAATGTATCTTATTTTACCAGTATAGTCTATCTTGCTATATTAGTTACTGGTCACAATACATGCATATACATTTTATAAGTAAACAAGTGTACACATGTTGGGGGGATGTGTGCTTGTGTCTGGCTGGGTATCAGCAATAAGAAAGCTTACTGCTCACTGCCAGGGGGTCTTGCTGTTCGAATAGGGCCCCCCAGTGTGGGGAACCTCTTGGAAATGCAGAATATCAGGCTCACACATTAAACCTCCGGAATCAGGATCTGCATCTTAAAAAAATTCCCATTTGATTTCTAGGCAAGTTACAATTAACAAACTGCTTTTCTGGGGACGTGTTTTATAACATGCTGCTTCTATGCTGTTCAAATCAGGAAGCCATTTGCCCAACAAGAAATTAAGGAATTAAACAAGTTTGGTTTTGAATCTTGGTTCCGCTGCTTATGTAGTTGATCTTAGGCAGCTAGCTCAGTGACCTCCAAAAGCCTGTTTCCACATCTGTAGGCTAGAGATAATAATTCTTGTCTCCTAGATGTATATTTGTGAAGCACAAAGAAGAGGAGCCCAGCAACTGCTGGTTCAGCTCCAGCTTCTTCTCTGCCCTCATCAGTCTGTGAACCAATTAAAGGAACAGCTGATACTTGTATTTCCCAGCACAGAGGTCTTTAAACATTTTGCTCATGTATATATGATATGAGAAATCATATATAATATAACATTTTTAAAGTTAACATCAAAAAGTCTCATTACACATTTTGAAAAGATGCAAAGCAATCTCTAGGTCATTAAAATATTAATATTTAAAAATAAAATGGATTATGTCATTGTTTTCTCTTTAGTCACTGGAATAAAATTTACAGGTGAGTTGATACTCTCAGTGGAGGTGGGAGAGAGGGTGAAGCCAAGGTTCCCTCTTCCTCTCTCTCACACTTCGGTAGCATCTCCAGCAGCAGCTGAGCCCCCCCCCCCTTCGCCCTGGTGGGGTCCTGACTTGCGGGGGGGGGGCCCTTAGTTTCTTTAGCCCAGGGCTGGTGGTGGCTTCCAGCAATTGCTGGAATGGTTTAGTGCTTCCCAATTGGCTTCTCAACTCTACTTTCATTTGTGTAGCCAATTCCCTGTATCAATTCCCTCTGTGGCAAGTACTCAAAGTGAATTCTGTTTTCCCTGTGAGATTCGGATTCACATTACAGTCTTTGTAGGTACACGAATATTTAGAATTGTTCCATCATCACTGGATGACTTGAATGTCCGAATGCAAGGACTATGGAAAGATTTGGGGCGCAAGAAGGGTATACTTTTCTTTTAAAAATGGTAAGAGGAGAGTACTAAGCAGGAAAGATGTTCCCAGGTGGAACAGTGGGGGAAAAGTATAAAGAGAAGGTCAGACTATACAAGTTGATTCCCTTAAAATGGGTTCCCGGGAAAAAAATCTTTGCGTGCCCACTTTGAAGATGCTGCCTGGTAAAATCAGACACACAGCAGCTTGCATATAGCTAGCCCACAGAATGCTGTTTGGGTAAGTGGATGGCTGCATATGTACCAAGGCCCCAGATGTCCAGAGAATCTATAACAGTAGAGGGTCTGAACTTTGCCGGCTACATGGAATGTGTGCTGAGTTTGAAACATCCTAAGGCTGTACTCACCACTGATTGGACTGGGTGTCTCCAAGGCTGGCACTTGGCAGAGCAAATAGAGGCACTGCAAGAATAGACAGATGCAGGAAGCCCCAGCAATGAGGGCCATTGGCTGGGAAGGGGGCTTGTCTCACTCTGCCAGCAGCACAGCAGTGGTGCTGATGTTAGCAGGAATGTACATCTGCTGCCTGGCTTTGGAACTCTGCCATTTATCTGGGGAAATCTCTTTGACAAATTTGTTTACAGAGTATCAAAATGTGCATTTATTGGCTAGCCAACTAATCTGAAAATAACCTAAGGGTGATTTATAAAAAGAACTACCTTTCATTGGTTGTAGAATACAGTTCTTTCCTCCAAAAAAGTACTGTTCAGCATCTTTGTTTGCTTTTTGCTGTGATTTTAAGTTGTGCATGTATCCTGAACTTTAATCCATATTATGGTGCAATCAGAGGAGTGGAGCCTCCAGTTTAGAAATGCATTACACAGAGAGACTACAGTCTTGTATGGAGCACACTTGGGCTGAGTGGGGACCATGCCCAGACTACCCCAGACTCATGGTCTCCAGCATGCTTAATTCTCACCAAGCCCTAAGACCTTAGCAGTGGATATTGGTAGAGTCCATTTTGTTGATGAAGGAGGTAAGACTCTGTAAAGTTGCTTGCCCAGAGCAGACAATTACTAACATGCGAAGTTGGAATCAGGCATTGTGACTTCAAGGCACATCTTCTTAGCTACTAAATCAAACCATGAGAGTAGCTGAACTCACCAGCCCCCGACTCTAAGGATGTGCTGACATTTCCCAAGTATTCCCATTTGTCTGGCTTACCTGGGAGGGGAGGGCCTCAGTATAGCGTGACTGAGACAAGATTAAACTTAATTGATAATAATACTGTTTCAAAGAGCCACTGGGGGATAGAATGGGTGGTGGTTTCTTACAGGCAATGTTGGACCAACTGATAGAATTTGAGAAGATAATAGCTCTGAAAAGCTAAAGCCAAGCCTTAAACGTAGAAATTTGACCTTCTAACTAATGTTTCTTTTAAGAAATCTGAAAGACTAAACTACTATGATCTGTGAGTTTCTGGAGGGATTAAAGGTTGGAGATGAGGTTTCAGAGGATGTCCTGAGAGAAAGAGTGGTGACATGCAGAGAGGGGTGTGAGGAGTGGGAGGGCTCTATGCTCATACCAGAAGGCAGCAAGAATCAGCCAACGGGCAGCATTTTGAGGAAATAGATCATAGTTTTGGAAACTATTAAAGTCTTTAATAAAAAAAGAGAATAAGTACATTTGATATAGCAATGTGGAAGCAACAAGTGAACAGTGTATGAATGGAGTTGAATGATCGGTAAGGTAGGGAGCCCTTAGAGAATGAGAACATAAATCAAATCAAAGTTAGCAGAGGTGTCTACTTACGTTCAAGTTTGCTCCAACATTTTGCATAGAATCTAACCTTAGGGTTTCACTTTGGTATTTCTAGTGTTACTAGCTATCATCCATTGGTCTTTTCTATAAGCAGCTTTCAGTTCCTGCTGCACACCAAGCCCTGGTCTGGCACTAAGGACATAGTGGAGCATCAAGCCCCTCGGGATCCCTGCTGTGTTGAGCCCGCTGGAGATCCCAGTATGCAATTACAGCTGCACGGAGTGCTATGCAGGGCTCTGGTGTTTGGAATGGGTGATTGAGGGAAGTCACTTAATTAAGGAATGAGAAGAAAGAAGTGGGCAAGTGATGGTATAGTATTTGCCTGGGCGTCCTCTGCCTCATTTGTTTAGGAGTCAGGGTGAGCATCTTCCTGAACCTGGAATTTTCTTATGGAAGGATTTTTGAAGGTGTACCTAGGAATCTAAGTCATTTCTACCTTGCATCATTTTTCAGTTTATATAAGGTTCATTATCCTGAGGTTATTATTTAGGAATTAAACCCATGGCTAAGGGTAGGGATATAGAATTGCAAATTTGTCTTTTTCATTGACCTGTTATGTAAAATAATATTTGCACAGTAATGAATAGTTGACTGAGTACTTTCATGTAGTCACTTAAACTCATATCTCTATTTTTTCACCAGCCCTCCTTCCTCTCCCTCCTCACCCATCTACTTTCCAGGTAGGGAAGAGAGGCAGGAGAGTATGTTTCTCCCCAGCAGCATCAAGTACCCTTTGAAGATTTACTGTACTAGAGATTAACAACAAAATGATAATGTGGGTCCAATCTTCCTCCTCCCCTTCTCAAACTTAGTGTCTAGAGAGAGGGGAAGGTATTTTCATATGATGTAATGTGTTAATTTCTCTGAGGCAGCCAAGTTACTAGAGTGTGAGGCAGGAGCCACTAACTCAGAATGAATGTGTGGGATGGTGGTTAGGGAGAAGGAACTTTCTTCCAAATGTCAAAGAACAGCTAAGATTATCTAGAAAAGGAGAGGGTGGGTAGAGGGCAAGTGGAGACAGAGGGTGTGCTTTGATGGATAAAGAGGTGGGACAGCTAGAGCTGAAGTCAGTCTTCTAATTCTGTCTTCTGCATTCATTCACAGACCTGAGCTGCATTCAGGTGTGGGTATTACAGGGCAACCCAATGTGAACTGGGTTGCCTGTCAGTGGGTCCTCACTTGCATGCTTAAGATTCAATTGTACTGCAGACACACACAAAAAGGTCAATAGTGGGTTTATTTACAAAGGGGAAAGAAAAGGGAAAGAGAGAGAGACAAGTTAACTAGAGCATCCTACCAGTCCCCCTGACTTGGAACCCCAGTAGCACACTGAAAGCTGATTAAGAGCTGAACTACCAGCCACCAGCCATGAGGCCAAGGGAGACAGAGTGAGATTCCACTCAACATGTCTCCTTTATATACAGCCCAAAAGTCTCAAATAGCTGCTTAGCTCCGCCCTTGGGTCCTCGCAGTCCCCGCTTTGGTGTTGCTGGGAGTTGCAGTTTCAGTGATTGGAGTAGGGGGTGGAGTTGTAGTTTCAGTGACTGGAATAGGGGGTGGAGTCCACAAAACCTTTACCTGTAGAGTTCATTCAGGACATCCTTTTCCCCTAACAGTTGGACATGGAGGAAGAAGGGGGGAAGAATCAAACAGCTACAGGTGCAGTGGTTTACCAGAAAGCAAGAAGGCTTTAAACGGATAGCAGAAGGCAGCAAGTACCAGTGAACAGACTGCCCTTTGGGGAAGGAGGAAACAGATCATTATTTGTGACTTTTAAGTGTTGGGTGTGGAAACTTCACTAGGTCCAGGTGTAGAGCGAACCCTGTACTCTTGTGACATTGACACTTCCCACTGACCCTCTGGGTGAGATGTCACTGTGTCTAATTTACAGGAGAAGCTGAGGTCTAGTGGGATTAGAAGCCAGGCTTTACTTACCTGATTTGGTTGTCAGTCCTGTGAGGGCTGGTGTGGGCTGTGAGCATGAGCTGATGTGGCTGGCGTTATCCCAAGCTGGATATCTTCACAGTCCCCTAGGTTGACTCATGTCATTCAGTTCTTTGGAGACACAAAAAACCAGAATCTAGGGACTGCTTGGGGAACCTCAGCCCATCTGTATAGTCATTTCTATGGAAAACATGTCTGTAGATGCATTTGTGAGCTGCATCAGGCTGGTGATACTTTGCTTTCTAGTACTTGGAGTCCTTTAGGTACATGCTACTTACTATAATGGGGAGTACAAGCAGCTAATGACTGTACTATTGAGGTGAAACTTCATTTTTACAAGTATATTGAATTTATGAAGGCATGGGGTAAATCATCCTGCAACTGATTTAAGAACTATGCTTAGTTTAAGGAGCTTCACAGAGAAACATCACCCACAGAGAACAGCTCTAGTCTGGGAAATGTGAATTGTTGCTACAAGAAAAATGTTTCTGTGGGTTGATTAGGGTCCAAGCAAAACAGCTTGCAGATCAAATGGGGAGGGCACAAACCTTTCTTGTAACATGCTTCCTCTGGAGCTGGATGGGAGGCAGACTGGTGGGTTTTATTTCAGAATTAATCTTGTTGATCAATAAACTTCATTCTGCCTCCTTTTGTTGCAAAACCTTGAGCCCAGTGGGGAGGTGAAGTTAGAGGGAGGAATTTAAATTTTATTTAGTTGTAATCGGTTAGACAAAGTGGGAGATATCTTGGACAAGATGGATTTGGAGTTTGTTAATTGCTGTTTTCTGAGATGTTTTTCTATCTGTAAGGAAAGTTTCTACTTGGAGATAGAATCAAAACAGTATTTCTAGATGTTACTGAGGATCTTCTTCTCTTAAGCAAACACTGTTGCCTCTTCTTTCCAGATAACTGTTTTTATTCTCTGTGAAAACAAGCAAGCAACTCGATTGTTAGAAGTGAGTCAGCATTGCTAGTAGTCACCCCTTTGCTGGTTTGTTGGGCAGTGTTTGGAGTTTCATTCTCCTAACAAATATCTGAAATAATGTGAGAAGAGAATACCTAAGGATTCAGGTACACTTGACCAGAAGGAGAGATTTGGAATAGAGATCTGGATCTTGACATTTTCATTCTTTGTGAAGCTGGTGGGGAGACCCAGTGTAAGATTAGGGGTTGGGGACTCTGACTGGAGTTGGACTGTCTTGCCTTTGGTCTGCAGGAGAGAGCAAACAGTAAACACTGCTTAGCATATGCTACCTATGTCAGCGTAAGTTGGGATGTATACTATGGGCTGTGAGCTGTGCTTACCTACCCTTTAGTTCTAAGTTGATATTTGGGAGTCTATCTGTGTACTCCATCCTCTCTCACCCTATCTCCTCAGTGTTTCTGTGTGTGGGATACTGGAGGAACTAGGAAGTCATTTTGTATTCTTTAAGACACTTATTATATATGTGAAATCTTATCCTATGTTCATTCAGTCTTTGTCACCATTGTCACTACATGTGGGGGACAATAGTGTCAGGTCATTGTAGCTCTTTGCTGTAGTTTGATCTGATAGCAGAAATTCTACTAGTCAGTGACAGGCAGATGGTCTCTTGCTAGTTTCATCAGTAACAAATGCTGTTCTTATCAGGCTATTAGTCTCTCAGGGAACCTTATTAGTTTTAGCGAGCCAGTAGATAGAGATGATTGAATCTCTGTCCTTAGGAACAGGGCCAATCTAGGGTCACACTCCTTTCTGGAGAGGGTCCTTGTAGTCCTTTATGGAGGGAAGTTTTCCCTGTGCCATGCATATCAGATAAAGTAGCCCCTAAGTTAGTATGGTATAGAAAATGGAAAGTACTATATGGCGAGTGTGGTATATTTGTACTTTTACGATGTGCTTGTGAGATTATGTAGATGAATTGCTGATTTAATAAGTGATTGCTAGAATTGTGTTAGAGATTAATTGCAGGTAGCTTGCACAGTCACATAAATTGATAAAATCATTATATTACATGTGGTTGTAAGGTTGTAAGGTAAGACAGACCTGGTGTGGATGTAGTTCAGTAATTTACTAGCTGCCATTTTTTATTCTAAAATTATGATAATAGCACCAAGTTACTTTGAAGAGAGAGTATGTGTGTGTATTAATAAATTAATTCCTGGCAGTAAGCAATCAGTAGGCAAGAGCTGCTCTTATATAAGCTCAAAATATAGTCTTCAAAAATCAGGAGTCAGGGTCTTTTATCATGTTTTACAGAGGTAGGACAGAGTCCAGTATGTAGCGGGAATTCATTTAGTACTTTGTGGCATACGGAAGAATCAGCAGGAAGTCAGGAGACACTTACTCCCACTTTTAGCACCCCGAGGAATGCACATGTGAAGCGGAAGCTCTAGAGTTATGAAAGGAGGATTGGCTACTTGGAATACTTGGAAAAAATGAGCCTGTCCTGGTTTTCCTTGATTCTGTTCCTGGACATTCTAGAGAACTCCCCATTGGTTCGACCTGTTAGATTTTTGCTGTAAGTACCCCCCTTTCCATATACATGTAAACCTCAAAATTATGTGCAAATGAAACTTTTTTTTCATTCTGAGCATTGTTGAGAGAAGCTAACATTTGAAAAAGAATTTCATCAGAAATAGACCCTCATACACACACACACCCCTCCCAGCCCATAAATGAATTTAATGAATGTGTATGACAAGAGAAATAACACAGGTCAGTTCAAATGGGATTATTCAACAATATTGGTGACATAGCTGGTTTGAAATTTGGAAAACATTTGTATTTGTTTAGGGTGATACCTAAGAGGATATACTGAAATTTCATATAATTAAGTAATAAAGAACAACAATATCAAAATCACTGCAATCAATAACTAGAAAACTAGAAGAAAATACTTTGTAATATTTGTGAAGCTCCTGGAAGACAGATGACATTCAGGAGTAGAAGAGATCAAGGGATTTGACTATATAAAGATAAGATAATATAATTTGAAAGCAAAATGTAATCAAAGTGGGAAATCATATTTGCTGCAAATATGATCAAGTATTAATATGTTAATTATACAAAGAACTTATCTAATTTGACAAGTAGTAGATAAATGGCAGAAGTACCCCCCCCCATGAATACATGATTTGGAAAAAAATAGAGCTGATAAACAAGTGAAAGTAGGCTAATTTCAATAGAATCAAATAAATGCAACTAGACAAAAGCATTTTTCTTTACTGAACTTGAAAAAAAATCAAGGAAACAATACTTGGCCAGCAAAGACATACTCTTGCACATTTTTGGTTGTATTTTAAGTTGGTGTAAAACTTTTAAAAAACAATTTGACAGGTAATTTCCAAATTAATAAGTTTATGAATAATTAGTGGTTTAGAGTCCCATTTCTGGGACTCTATTCTAAAGTGTGAGTATAAAACGAAAACTGTCTACACCTAGGATGTTTACCAAGTTTTATTTGTAACTGGAATTTTGCAAACATCTTAAAATCTACAGAGCTGGGCTATTCATCTGGATGAATTAAAAAGTCAAAGTAATTTTGAAGATTATCATGATGGAAAAATCTAATGTGGTATCAAATGAAAAACAGGAATAAAAATGTTACACGCAAAATGACTTCAACTGAAGAGGAAAAATTCCAATAAAACAAAATGACTTCAGCTAAACACATAAATGAAGTACAAATAATAGATATTTCCTATTGAAGTAGTAGTGCTAAAATTTTTTTTTAATTTTGAATATTTTGTTATTATAATTTCATCTATTTATATTTGATTATCATCACTAAGGATGATCAAAAAGGAAACCACAGAAAATGCAATGCTTGTGAGCCTGGGGACATGGAAGTGTGATGAGCTTGTAGGTGCCTACACAGAGCCAGGGGCTAGCAGCTGTCATCAGGGTTGGAAACCCCACAGCAGGGTGACTTCAGGGTATGGGTAGTAGCAGCCATGGCCCCCTGACTCTTTCTCCAACACTTCTGGCTTTCTTTTCAGCTCCTAAGAAATTGACTTCCTTGACTATAAATAGCTGTTCTATAGGCTACTTTGTCCCACAGACAAATAGGTAGATTCCTTACTAACGTTCAGTTCCTTCCCTATGTACAAGTTCAGGTCATCTATCACCCTCCCACTCAGATAGAGTTTGTTGGTTTGAGGGAGACACCTAACACACTGAAAAACTGGTAAGGTTCACCAAATTGGAATCTGACCCAGGTTTCCTGTCCTGAGCTGTTATGCAGAAAATCATAAATGTGTTTGTGCCTTATAAGCATTCTAACATAGCCTGGAGCATGGGTACTTTGGCCTTAGATGGGAGAGGTTCACTTCATCGGTGACTTTTTCTGTTGCTAGGCTCTGGGTATGTCATACCTTCATACACTAGTCTTTGTGTGTTCCTGGAGCAGACTTTCCTGCAAGGAAAAGAGAGCTCATTTTAGCAAAAGGATGCTTCCTAGGTGCACAGGCAATTTTAGCTTCTGCCCAAAAAAAAAAAAAAAAAAAAAAAAAAAAAAAAAAATCAGTTTTACTATAGAGTGGTTTTCAGCCTCTAGCCTCCATATAGTTCTTTTTCTAGAGTCCAGAAGTCACATGTTAGGAATCACTAATTATATCCCCATGACTTTGATATTCCTTCCGCTTGCCACCTTGCCCACTTCTGAGATTCTTTTAGGTGAATTTCTGACCATCCTCACCTCTACACATTCACCAATGCAGGAAGCACTCATAAACACATACCAATTATGAACTTGCATTATTACAATTATTAATTACTTAGCACCCATAGCAAACATTTTATACAGGTCCATGTAGAGGAAAAGGGAAATAAGTGGGCTTGTTTGCTGTGTTGCATGACGATGTCAAGGTTGACCAGATTTCAAGTTATCAAGATCAACTGATGGATAAAATTTCAGCTGTGATCATATCTAGATGAGGGAAGGCTTTGCACCATGCAAGTGCTTGGCACCCCTCCCTACTGAACTTCCCAGATCTCCTGCCTCATCATGGGCTGCTGAGGGTGGTGAGGGGGTAATATTTGTTATTCCAATGAGGTTTCTGCTTCCTCCATGATCTTTGCTAACTGGCTCTCCCTGGGCACCGGGGTGGCCTAGTGGAGTGGAAAGGTTGAAAGGGTGGATGGAGGCTCCTGAGATTCTTGAAGGATACACATATCCTGAGATGCTGACTTCATTCATTTATTATGTAAATATTTTTTGATCCCTGTTATTTTTCATTGCTATTCAGTCCTCATGTGGACCATGTTGCAGACACCATGTTATGTTCCCAGGCAGTATCTTTACCCCAGCTAGTTGTCTTGACAAATTAGATTGTGGGTGGCTTAGTTCAGTTAATCACCATGTCTGTAAAATGCATTTGAAAGTTTTTAAGTTTTTCCTTTTGTCTGGAAGGATAACCATTTGATTTAGTACTCCATTTTAGATTAATATATTAGAGTAAGGCTTTGTGTTCATTTCTATAAGAATTTGTTCTCTGAGTATTAAAAGCCAAACTGCCTGATGGGAGTGTTCCATGAAAATATTGAAAGGAATTAGCAATGCTTTGTGTCCTCAAACTCAACAAAATGATGAAAGCATGCCAAGCTCAACACAGCAGAGGTCTTCAGTGCAGGAAAGGACACAGGCAAAGGTGTTCATTTTTCTTTAAAACAGCTTCTAAAAATAAAACTGTTTTCAGTGCTTGGTGTAGGAGGACAGGAATTGGAGGAAACAGAATATTCTAGGAGTTCAGTAAAATATTTTGAGCCAGAATTAACCTAAGATCTCCTGGAGCTTTATTATCTTTTGAGGTAACATTATTTATAATGAACTTGAGTAGGCTGCCTGGGTCCCTTTTTGGGAACAAACAAAATGAGTAAATGTCAAAGATAACTTTTCCAGGATGTAATGTAAACATATCAAAATGTAAACATGTAATGTTCCATGTTCTGTAGACTCGTAGGAGAAGTGTGGGGTGATGGGAAGTAGGTGAGGAAGTTTGGGGTGGGGGCAGTACTTAACTGATGTTTTAGGATCTGTAGCATGAAATCCTAAGTCCATTTCTTACAATAAAACTTGAATTGTTCTATAATTTATAACCAGCTCTAGCTGTTTGGTTATCTATAGAGTATGAGACATTGGATCTGACTCATATGTGGAAAAAGATTTGGTGAAGACTTGTGATTTTCCCCCCCCCCCACCATTTGATAATTTTCAAATAAATCATAGTTGGTAAAACATACGTTAAAATTTATTGAATTAATTGCTAAAGACCATGACTCTGAAAACCCTATGATGTTAGCTTGACAATGTCTAAAGTAAATCAAAGGATGATATAAAAGGATTAGATCTGAAATTATGCTTAATCAAGTTGTAGGGTTTTAAACTCACTAAAGAAAAATACCCCACTAAGCTTCTTCACACCTAAGCTACCCACTGTGACTTTAGTGCTGAAGGACATTGTTTTAAAAATATTTTTAAAAAGATTTATTAATTTATGCATACAGAGCTGGAGCACAGGGCAGAAGTGCAGAGGTGGTGAGAGGAAATCACCAGAAACAGAGTGGGGAGCAGAACAGGCGGACTGCTGAAATGCACTGCTGAGGGGAGCAGTGGATGGATCAGGAGAGGTTGCTGCCATGTGGATCACCTCAGGGGCGGGGATGGAACTCATGCTAAAGTGGCTTTAGCTGCTTACTGCTGTGCTTTAACACGCTGCGCCACCAGGGAGGGCCCTTGAAGGACATTTTAACTTCAGTTCTCCCTGGAGAAGCCTGGAGAAGCCTCTCTTCCCAGAGTAGAAAAGTTGGTGTTGGGCAAGTGTGAACATGGTTATAAATCTATGATCAGTTTCATTGTATCACCCTTTGAAATTAAAAAAAAAAAAGTGATTTTTGTCTCCATGTATATTGACAGCTGCCAGTAATTGAATTTTTACTTAGGGTAGATACAGCAACTCTTGAAAAATATGAAGTCACATTTGTATCCAGACTCAAAGTTTGAAGTAAAATATACAATTCTATCAGCTGAATAAAACTGCAAAGCTACATATATGAGGATGTGGTGTGTGGTATGTGTGGTGTTATGTGTTTGTGTGTGTATTTTCCATGCTAACCCTGGCTATGAAGCAGGTGGTAGTTCATAGAGCGAATTTTAATGTGCATCAGATTCTGGGATCTCTCCCCTAACATGCTCTGGTTGAGTAGCTCTGGGTAGGGGTTCAGACTCTCCATTTCTTTCTAATCAGTACTGTTAAAATTAGGTTGCAGGAGATGTAGCGGTCCATTACTTTAGAAAGCATGAACGTGCTGCTCATTAAGACTCTTTCATTTTCATTCTGATTCTATGTCTTCAAGGCCTGATCCTCTGGGTCAGGCCTTTACTCCCATGTCGAATTAACATGATGAAATACCCAGAAACTATGAAATCTTCATTTTAAGTTGGAAAACTGCCATATTGTTTTGGACCATTTGTGCTTCCACGCTTGACTTGATGTTTCCTTTGTCAGTGCTCCATAATGAGTGGCCAAGCTTAGTTTTGCAAATTGTTTTAGCACTAAGTATCTACAGTGGGCTGACATTTTAAATGGGGAGAAAATATAACTTGTGCTGTGGTTAAAATGGGCCCATTGATTGGGCCAGTGCAAATGGAGCAGTATGGTTGGGAATAGACTCTTGGGTTTTCCCCATGGTATTATCTTGGAGGACAGGGTACACTAGAGTGACAGTCCCTTGGCTGTTCAGTGGCTTTAGCATTTTGTAATTGCTTTTCTCTGTGATTTACTTGATAAACGAATCAAGTTGTTTTTTCTGAAACAAAACTGGAAACAAACCATCTGGGCAGTTGGAGAACTCTGCCTAGAGTTTGAGTTCCTTCTCTTCATTTCAAAAACAAGTAGAATGTTTTTGGGGTCTCTTATTTGTCTTTAAGGGCTGAGTGTAAACACCGGAGAAAGGGCATCCACTAATGGTATGTTTAATTTTTCATGAGGTCTGCATTATAGTGCTTTTCCAGCTAGGTGGTTCTGATGCTAATTAGCAAGATGTTTGCTGTCTGCACATGTGTGTACTGCATTTTGTGCCGATATGAGACAGAAGCTGCTGTTACTGGCTGTTTACTGCACTCATTGTTTTAATCCTGAAGGAGTTTCAATGTCAATTTAATGATAACTCACCTTAAGCTTTTGTGAAATTCAGATGATTGGAGCATCCTCTTTCTGCACTTCAAATAGTTGGTAAGCACAAATGATCATAGACGTGTGCAGGTAAGGTGTGACAGGAACAAAGAGCTGTGTGCTCCCTCCTGCTTCTTGGCACATGGCTTTTTGTGGGTTTTTTGTTGATCCTGCTGGCATCTGTGATTCCTGACTGTCGAAGATGATGTTTAGAAATGTTCTGTATTAAAATATTAACATAAATGATCCTTTGTTATTTTGCTAGGCTTCCAAGTTTGTTTTGAAATGGTTTGAAGGAATAAATTTATTATAATTATATTATTTTAAAGATTTAAAAACAGATTTAAAGAATGGGTGTCAAGAATGGTTTTTAGACAAAGAATATATAATTTTCATTTTAAGTTGTAGATTTTTTTTTTTTAATTTATAGAGGCCTTTATTTGCATTGTGCTTTACTACAGTCAATCCTCAGAATACTCATTATGGGGAGAAAGAGAAATAGATTATAAAACAGGATTTCAAGCAAGAAATCGTTTGGATTAAAGAAGTCATTGGTTGGGTACTGAAATAGAATCTCTAGCATACCAAAAATCAGGAGTGTTATTTTTATATGAATCATGTCTAATATTTTTAGGCATTAATAGTGGAATCATAGTATTTTCTTCATACTCATTTTATTTCTCAAAAGTTCACTCTGTCCTTCAAAGAGTATTACATTTCTAAGAGTTTCCCATATATTTTCGAAAGTGGCAGAACCCATGCATTTCTGGATATGTATCCTTTAACACTGACAGGACATTTACAAATGTTACTATGACTTAGGCCATTAGTACTATGGTTACAGGTACAAGTTCACAATGATGTGGATATGTAGGATGGAATACAGTTTATGATAGCACATAGTAGTCTTCCCAAAATATGCACTGAATAAAGAGCTAACATTATTTCAGCTTCAATCAGTCACTTATTTGTTCTTTACCCAACCTCTCAACCATTATTTATTGAACACTGCTGTTTGCAAGGTACTGAGTTAAAAGATTGAGCAGAAGGAAAAGAGATCAGTCCCTTGAACTGATGGAGTTTATAATTATTTATTTTTTATTTAATTAAATTTCTTTATTATTTTACATTGTTGTTCACTTTTGGATAGTATTTAATTTCTCCCCTCAGGTATATTCTCTGTAGTTCTTCCGTAACCATAGCATCCATAATCCATCTCATAAAGTTTGTAATTAAACAGACAGGTAAGTAAAAAATGAAAATGATTAAGGAACATAGCTCAGGGATAGGACCACAAAAGAAGGAACAAATATTTGTACTTGGTAAGGATTCAGAACAATACTTCATAAAAGTAATTTATCTTTTAGATTAGCATGGTTTTGATAAGCACAAGAAATTAGGAAAGATTATTGATGACAAAGGGAAAGCTAACCAATAATAGTTTTCTTGCTCCTACCAATTTGAAGCCAATATGATAACACTTTTAATTATATCCTGTAAATGCAAGCACCCTGTAAATTGGTGAAAATGTTGGATAAGAATGTTTTGTGATTACCATATATATTGGTAGCTTTGAGCCTACAGATTATTCTTCCAGGTATTTCAGATATTCTTTTTTTTTTTTTAAAAAAGATTTTATTTTATTTGTGCATACAGAACTGGGATACAGGCCAGAGATGTGGAGGGTGAGAGAATTCACCAGAGACAGAGTAGAGTGCAGAACAGGCAGATCAACGAAATACACTGCTGAGGGGAGCAGCGGGCGGGTCAGGAGAGGTCTGCCACGCTATGTGGTCACCTTTGGGGCAGGCGGGAATCGAACTCATGAGGAAGCGGCTTTAGATTCTCAGTGCTTTAACCCGCTGCGCCACCAAGGAGGGCCGTATTTCAGATATTCTTAAAATTGTTTCCCCTTCAAATATATATTGTATAAAATGGGTTAACTTAATCCCCTTTTTGGTTTTTTCTTAAATTTCTTACCTGGTCCTCCTGGTGAATAATTCTTTCAGCTTTTGTTTAGAAACAAACAAGCAGGTATATTTATTTTACCTTCATCAAAAAAAAAAAAAAAAAAAAAAGAAAAAAGAAAAAAACTATCTTTGCTGGGTATAGAATTCATTATTTTGTATTTACTTATTTATTTTAGTTTTTTAAATTGAGGTAACACCAGTTTACAACACTGTGTATAATTTAGAGGTACAATATCACACCCACATCCTGCAGGTGTTTTGTTATCACGTCACACCTACACAACTCACTAAAGTCCTCCTTGATAGGCTTTTCTCTTCCCTCACATTGCTTTTCCCTTTCTCCCTTCCCCTCTGGAAGCTTTAATTCCATAGTCAGATTTCTAGGGTTTGTTGATTTTATCTGACCCTTTGTTTTGCTTTTCTATATTCCACATAAATGGGACACCATTGGTGTTTGTCTTTTTTTCCTGACTTATCTCACTTAGCATAACCCATCCAGTTCCTTCAATATTGTTGCAAAAGGCAAGGGTTTATCCCTTCTTATAGGTAAATAGTATTCTGTTGTGTATATATACCACATCTTGTTCATCCACTCATCTTTGGGCAATTAGGTTGTTTATATAAATGGGCTTTTATAAAAAGTGCTACAACAAATATACAAATACACATATCCCTTTGTATTAGTGATTTTGCATTCTTTAAGTAGATACCCAGGTATAGAATTGCTGGATCATATGGTAGAACTATTTAATATTTCTAAAATTCTTCATACAATTCTCCAGAGAGGCTGAACCAGTCTGCATTCCACCACAGTGTTTTGAGAGTTACTTTCCCCCCCACATCCTTAGCAATGCTTGTCTCTGGTCATTTTGATATGGGCCATTCTCACAGATGTGAAGTGGTATCTCATTGTGCTCTTGATTTGCAGTAGGCACATTTTTTTCATGTGCCTACTGACCACTTCTATAACCTCTTTTGAGAAATGCCTATTTAGTTCTGTCCATGTTTGGATTGGATTATTTATTTATTTTTGTTGATTCATGTCTTTGTAGATCTCAGATGTCAGTCCTTTATTGGATGTATAGTGTGAAATATTTTCTCCCATTCTGTATGGTGCCTTTCTTTCAGTGATAGTTACTTTGTGCAAGTTTTTATTTTCATGTAGTCCCAATTTTTTATATTATCTTTTGTTTTTCTTGTTGGAGATGAAGCCACAAGTACATCACTGAAACCTATGTCATGGATATGTTTTCTTTTGTATATTTGTATCCAAATAGTTTACCCATTTTGAGTAATTTTTGTGTATGGTGTGAAAGAATGGTCTAGTTTCATTTTTCTACATGTGACTGTCCAGTTTTCCCAACACTATTTATTGAGGAGGCTTTCAGTTCTCCAATATATACTTCTGACTCTTGTCATAGACTAGTCGACTATATAGTTTGGATTTAGTTCTAGCCTTTCAATTCTTTTTCATTGGTCTGTGTGCCTTGTTCTAGTACCATCCTGTTTTGATTATTAAAGCTTTGTAGTATAGTTTGAAGTCTGGACCTGTGATGCCGCCATTTTTCCTCTTTTCCAGCAGACAGTGCTGTCTATTGGCTAGAACTGTTCTATAACTGCTGAGTCAAGGGTGGAAGAGGGACCTGGAGGGGTCCAGTTACTAGTGATATTGATGTGTAGGGGTGCTATTCATATTTGTGGCACCTCTGATAAATCTCTTCTCTGGGTTTCTATATATGTGTCTCAGCAGTGGGAGGAATGGTTACAGCTTTTCATAGAGGATCCGTGTTGTATTTAAATTCTGTTATATTGAATAATTCTTAATCTGTGTGTATGGGTTTCCTTCAATAACAAAATGAAGATTATTGGAAGTTTTTGTTTCGGACAAAGAGCTTGGAGTTTTCTAGTAAGCTAATTGTGAGTCCAGGAGTGCAACTTTTCAATTCCTTTCAGTTGTCATGAGTTGCAGGCTGCATTACACCTGTGTCCTAAGCTTAGCATCTATTATAGCAGCTGACTATTGTAGCTCTTTTTTCTCTTTTCCTAAAATAGTGGCACGAGGACTCAGTGAGCTATTGCCAGTGCCAAACCTTTTCTGCACAGCTGTCATAGCTAAGACTTGTATAATTTGTTCAGATTCTAGAGCTCTGGTAGTTTGAAGTCCTGGGACAAAACTCTTGATTCTATGATCCTTGAGAGGAAGTCCCCCAAAGACCAACATAAATAATTAGAGAACTGCATAATTTCTGGGCTGACTTCTAAGGAATTCAGGGTACTTACTGTTTATAGCATTCATCTTTATCTGCCTATAACAGACAAAGGAATCACAGGATTGCTTTCAAAGAAATAGGAGGAAATTGGTGTCAGGAAAAGAACTTTGTCTCTTAAATTAGAACCTAGTGAGTTTTGGATGTGCATTTTAGCCTACTCAGGTGAAAATCCACACAGCACTATTATAGTGTATATTTTGATGCCTTATAATAGTGTTATTCTGTATAAAAAATTCATCTCTGTATCTTACCCAGAAACCTTTATTTCTGTGGTGGTTTAACTCTCACTCAGTGCCACCGAAATGCTTAATAATCAGTGATAACATCTGTGGTGGTTTTCTGTTTATTTATGCCAGAGTTCTAGTAAGCTCTTCTTCCATCTTGCTAGGGTGGAACTGTAGGAGGAGGAGTGGGAATGTAACAACCATGGTGATTAACTGTTGATTCTTGGTTTCATTTGCCCCCGGTTTTCCTTACATCAGGTTGTAAGTGCCTGCGTTTCTCCTTGTATTGGACATTCATGCATTGGCAGGACTCAGACCTTATAATAGGAAGAATCAGTGCATCCTTTGCTTTTAGGATAGTACATCAGTGCATCCTTTGCTTTTAGGATTTTAGGGAATAGAGAGTCTAGAAAATAATTCCTAATTTGTTTCCAACCAAGTAAATAATAGGAAAGCCCACCAATCATTACATACCACTATAGATACCACTCTCTCCTTGCTTTAGCTGCCTGGGAGAGATCATGAAAGAAAGGGACATTTTAACTTTACTGTAGTAGGAAAGCTGTAATATCAGACTATTAGTACTTTAGAGATGGAATAAAAGCAACTTTATGAAGTGTTCACTGTATGTTATCTCCCTCCTCAGTCTCCCCCTCCCTCTGCCCCCTTAGGCTGACAAAAACTTTCAGACCAGAATGGGAAGCACTGTGCTGGGTCACCTCTAGGACTCTTCTCATCCTGATTCCATCACTTGGTATGTTTGCACAGATGCTTTCCTGCTGACTCTTGGGTGCTAACAGAAAGAAGAAATTTAGTGATATAAATAGTATCCAGAACAACTACCAGAAGCTTCTCTTTCAAAGCCACCTAGCTGTAATGTTTAGACAGGGTTATTTCAATTTTTCTGCAAATATTTCTTAGAGGGAAGAAACATTTTAAAGTATTGGACATCTTAAAGTATTTAGAATTTTGACTTTGGCTTTAGTTCCTACCCTAGTTAGACTTAACTCTTAGTTTGCTCTGGATTTCTAATCCTCAGAACTGAGTAATTAAAGTCAGTCCTTCCAGCCTGTAGTGAATGTAAGTGGATAGCTCATTGTTCAACTGATTGGTATTGATCATAGGACCCTTTCAAAGCTGTTAATTTATAGCTCATTCCAACTCCCCTTAAAGTAATTTTACAGTGGCAAGACTTCCACTGGCCTAGCTGTAAGCCACTCTTTCCCCACTTAGTAGTATAATAGGCTTTAGTTAAAAGGAAGTGATGAAAAACAAAGAACGAAGGGAAGCAGATTCCTATATTTCACATGTCTGTTTTCTGTGAAATCAACACTGTTTTGGTTATCATCAAGCCCTTCAATTACTTTTAAAATATGTGCTTTTGGGCTGATGCAGATTGATTTCTTCACACACATAAGAAAAGGGTGTGGGATTTTGTTAGGCTGAAAAAGATGAAAAAAAAAAAAAAACCCACAAAACCAACCCTAAAGTCTTAAAGAGGATCCACATAAAATATATCTTGTTGCTGAAATGGTTTAACAAAAAC
>NW_004567111.1:41850310-41855666 GCF_000260355.1 Condylura cristata
AAAATATATCTTGTTGCTGAAATGGTTTAACAAAAACAATCTTGGCCCTTTTCCATTGTCCCAACGGCTTTCCCTGGAGAAGCAGACAGATGACAAGTGGGAGAAAGGAAGACCTGGTAGAGCTGGACTCCAAATCACAGTCCTTCCCATCACTTCTTCAGAGAGGTTTTCTGCTGGGCCACTTCCCGGCTTCTTACACTGGTGGCCCATGTTCAAGTCTCTGGTAGTGATTAAGCTTGTGGAGTAGTTTGGTTATATTGCTTAGATTTGCAACTGTTCAAGGATAGTGGCTAGAAATGCACAGAAGTTGGTAGGAGCCACTAATGAGAGAGGCAGTAAGGTGACAAGACATTGGAGATTTTCAGGGAGGGAAAAAAGCATGTGTCCTGATCGAGGCCTAAAAACATGACTGTGGTTGTGTGTGAAGAGTAGATTTCAGAGTGCCCAGGTAAGAGGCTCATGTACTAGGAGTCTGCAGAAGAGACAAATAGCGTGCACTGCTGCTGATGGTGAGGCTGAGGAAGAACAAGTTAGTTTAGAAAACATTCAAAAGGTGTATTGGTGGATTCAAGAGGGTTGTGAAGGAAAAAGGGGAATTGAGAAGCACTGTTAGGTTTCTGTCCCGAGCAATTGGGTAGATAGGATGCAACTCAACTCACGTAGTTAAAGGAGAGTTGGAGAATAATAGGTTTGTGGAAAAATAAAACGGAAAGTTTAGTTTTGGATACATAGGTTTGTGACCCATATTAGCTTCACCTTTGGAATTCTTGAATATGCCATGAAAGAACATTTACACTCTCCAAAGGGTCTTTAAGGAGCATCTTGTTTCCCTTGCATGGTATTTTTCTCATTTCTCTTTTTTACATTATATATTTAGATAGAAGCACTAATTCTACTTCTTTGGGAACCTTCTCTCACTCTGTATCTAGTTTGGAACTAGGTCAAGTCCTCCACTAATGCATATTGCAAATGTCTAAATTATTACTTTTATAGAATTCTACAGTGTTGAACAGGGAAGTTATATCATCACCACAAGATAGGTATTTGTGAACTGATGGCTTTAACATTAATTACCACTGAAATTTCTTAACACTTATACCTATCCCCACTCATCCTATCAGTATCTTTTATCCATTAATATTCAGTTGATAGTTGTATATTTCTAACAGTGCAGTATAAAATTGGTTCCAAATTAAAATTATTTGCTAGCTGTGCATAATTTCACAAATTTGATGATGGTGCTATTGAACAACAAGAACCACAGACAGTGGTAATGTCTAACGAAGACCAGAGTTATATGAGTTTATAATTGAGAAAAATATGATTGACAGTGACCTTTAAGAGACATTAACTTTGTTACTGCTTACATTTCTCCTTTATTAGATGTTTATAGTCTAATTAAAGGACTACAAAAAGACACCAGGAAAATTGGTTGTTTTTAAAAAACCCTACTCTTTATTAGTGCCCTGTAAATGTTTCGAGGGATAATAAGGGTTTTGTATTGTTCATATCAGAGGAATTGTTCTCTCTTTAATCAGCATGATTCAGATCACTATTTTAAGATTGAGTTTCTTAAATATTAGGTGAGGTAGACTTTCATTTTTCTTTACTCTTTTCAAGATAAACCAATCTGTGTTATAGAACACAGATTTTAATGAGTGAAAGCAAGGAAATTATTTATTTTACTTTATTTTTATTTTTTTATTTTTTAAAAGGTAATGGTTGTCTACCATGCTGTAAATGACCCAGGACGCAGGTTCATATCTCCTCAGATATGTCACCACAACAGACACACTGCCAGAACACCCATAGTCCTCCTCCATAGAACACTGAGGTACCTCCCTGCCTTTTCTTTCCTCCCTCCATCTCTGGTAGCTTCAGTTCTACAGTTAGATTTCTAGCATTTGTTTGACTTAGTTGTGTCTGTTGTAGTGCTTTGTTTCTTTATATCATGTATATGCGTAAAATCATTCAGGTTTTGCTTTTCTCCTTCGGATTTACTTCACTTTAGTTCACCCATGTTATCCAAAGTGACAAAGTTTAATTCCATTGTGCACATATGCCATATCATTTTAATCATCACATTTGTTGTTGGTCACGCAGGTTGTTTCCATAACTTGGCTATTGTAAATAGTGTTACATTAAATATAGGAATGCATATATTCCTTTGAGTTAATACTTTTGCATCCTTTGTGTAGATACCTAGGCATTGAATTGCTGGGTCATATGGTCAATCAATGTGTAGTATTTTGTGGGAATCATTATCTTTCATGGTTTCCTCTAGGAATTTAGGAAGGGCTTGACAATATCTTTCCCGGGGTCTCTTAAAGGTTGTAGTCATAAAAAATCCAAGGCTTCAGTCATCGAAAGGCATAGCTAGGCTGGAATGCTCATTTATGTGGCTGGCTGTTGATCTGGGGCTTCATTTACTCCCCATTGGTTCTTTCTAGTGGGGTTTCTTAAGTATCCTCATGGTATAGTGGTGGAATCATCAAGTGATCTACAAGGTCAAGATAGAAGCTAGTATCAGACCTAGTATCAAAAGTCACACACTGTCACTTCTACCAGTTACTATTCACACTGGCCCAACCTGACCCAATCGGAGATGGACATGCGCAAAGCCCAGAATACTAGGAGATTTGGATTATTGAATACAGTTTTGAAGGTAACTGAATGTAAATCATATATATTTTTAAGTTTAGTATGAAAATTTTACTTTATTGAAAGAGAATTCACATTGAGGGGCCTTGAATGGTGTCAGTTATCCTCAGATAAGAAAGTTCTCCCAAATGAGAATGTTCTCTACGTTTAAGACAATGTTTTGTGAAGGAAGGATTCATTGTACCTCCACCAACTAGCATGGTGTTTCTGGCATATCATTGGTGCTCAATAAAAGTGTATTACATGAATGAATAAATTAAACTCCAAGTTTAGATTAAATAGTTTCATTTTTAATTTTGTTTAATTAGGTTTTCTCTTACATTGTTGTAATAAGTCTTTTGTTGAGTGTTCTGTATTCATAGTAATGTTTAATTTTTAAATCACTAACTTAGTCTATGCTATTGTGAAAAGAAAATCACTGGTAAATATATGCTACTAGGATGTGGATTTAGTTCTGCTGAGGGACAGTATTGTCTAGCTCTTTTCTGGAATTCATTTGGTATTGCTCAAGATTGATTATTTCAGCAACTGGAGAAAGCTAAAATTACATCTTTAAATGAATAATAATCAGCTTCTCTTCACTAATATTAAGAATGTACTGTGAAGTTGGAATTGTTCTTATTAAAAAATGTGTAGGTCATTATTTAAGTGATTATATTGTAAGTTTGCTATTTGTAATATTCTAGAATTCATTTTATTCATCATTTGTAACCTGTTTAAATGTTTTTTAATTTAAAAATTGATGAGACTTGTATGGTTGTCACAATGTCAGACAGAACCAAGTTCCTACAGCTGCCAGCACACTAACAATTGAAGCATGACTCTTTCTGAGGATATTAGCCCTCCTAATCTTTTGTCCTATCTCTGCCTTCCTTCAAAATTAAACACAACAAAAATAACTCTTAGGCTTTATGAAAAATGTGGTGGGAGGGGAGTTAGGGGAGAGGAGAGGAAATATGTGGGATGATGTATGGAGTAGCAGCACTGCAGTTTGGGTGTGCATGTAGAGGTGTGAAGTTGTACTCTCAAAATTAATAGATAAATTTGGTTAAGAAAGTTAAAAATGACATAAGGATCCTAAATTTTAATAATGAATCAGTGTGTATCACCCCCCCATATAATAAATCCTGAAGCTGAAGATTATGTTAGTCCTTCAAGAGTTGCCCAGATGCATGCACAGAACATCCAGTTAAGATGAGTTAAGTAATGATATTTATTAGCACCCATAAAAATGGAAGCTGAGAGGTTCCGGCTCCATTTTCATGTAAAACTCTTGATGTTACCCTCATTCCTCAAGTGATTTCTAGATATGGCTGTAGCAAGTCCATAACTCTCATATCTACACACTATCTAGAAAAGAGAACTTCCTGGAGGGTCCCAGAAGATTGCTGAAGGTCTTTTCCAGATTTCCCCAGCAAAGTGTTCTCAGTGGGTTTTTGGCTAGGTGGAGTCACAGGATCATTTCTCAACTCATGTTAATGAGGGGAATGGGATTACCCAGGGTTCAGTTAGGCTATGGAGATAAGGGTTGCCCATCTTTTCCTGGGAGAATGCTCTAGAAGAATGGTGAACACCAGAACAAAAGTAGAGTTTTATTAGGAAGGAGAGACATAACCTGGGTGGACAGCCAAGCCATCCCCTGCACTCCCTGTTGTGACTCCTTTTCCTACAACAATGCTTAGAACACAGTAAAGTGCCAGTCAACATTTATGTAATTGATTTCTTTTTTTTTTTTTATGTTGTGGGTTTCATTTCTCCAATTCTATGACTGCTTTTGTTTCCTGGGAGATACACATTAAAACATTGCTTATTGTCATCTTACTTTTAAATACTATTTAAACAACACTTATTTATATTACCTCACCATATCATAATTAATATAATTATTGAAAGTAATTTATAATAAAACAACTTGATGGACATGTGTTTAGACAACTTTGCTAGGTATTGCAATCTAAAGGCTAATTTTTAGTAAAACTAACAAAGTAAAACTGATCCACTATTTATGCCTTGTAAGCTAGTGGAACTGTAACAGAGAATGTCATATGAAAATGAGGGCATATGATCGGAATCATAAAATCTCACATTATTTGTTGACACTTTTCACTTAAAGAAGTGCATTTACAAATTAAAGAAGTGAGGGCCCTCCCTGGTGGCGCAGTGGGTAAGGACACAGAACTGCAAGCTAGTTGCAGCTGCTTCGAGTCTGATCCCCAGCCCTGGAAGTGACCCATACGGCGTGGCAGACCTCTTCTGTCCCGCCCGCTGCTCCCCTCAGCAGTGCACTTCATAGATCTGCCTGTTCTGCTCCCCCCTCTGTCTCTGGTGAATCCTCTCACCGCCCTGAAGCTCTGGCCTGTACCCCAGTTCTATATGAATAAATAAATAAATCTTAAAAAAAAACCCAACAAATTAAGGAAGTGAGATTACAAATCCTGTAATGATGATGTTGCTTGGTAAAGAGTCTGTAAGAAGAGACCAGGAAGCTAAGTACCCCACTGATGTTTCGTGATGGATCTAAACACTGAAAACTAAAAGACACTGTCAAAGGAAATAAAAGAAGATACAAAGAAATAGAAAAATATCCTGTATCTATGAATAAATATATGTGTGTGTGTATGTGTATATATGTGTAGTGTGCTTGTCTGTGTATATATATATATATAGTATATATGTGTATATATAGTATATATAT
>NW_004567111.1:41855854-41871438 GCF_000260355.1 Condylura cristata
CGTGTGAAGGAAGTGGAACACTTGTGCCTTGCTCTCCTCTGCTCATTACATCCCATTTAGAAGTGACCTACTGAGTATAGAGCCTGGCCTGTGTGTTTTCTCCATTTACAGCACAGGCTGTGCACTTGATTGTATACTGGCTGGTGGGTTGTGGCACATGCTTTGTGGTTCTGAAAGACTTTAGCTGATATATATGAGGATCAAAACTACTTTTTGGTAGCCTGTGGTCTAGTGACTCAGAATACTTTAAAAATTGAACTTTGCATCTTAAAAAAATAGCATCTCATCTTTATGTCTGGTGTTGGAAAAGACAACTCAAGCGAAACTGGGTTTCATCAGAGATCCTGCCTGGAGCCAGTGGGGAATAGTCCGATTATTATTTAAATTGCTCTTTTTCTTCCAAATACTATTTAAGATTTTCCTCCTTCTGCTTTTATCTTTCTCTTTGGTGTGAATCCCAACCAGAAAGTTCAAATTTTAGAACCTAAAAGTGGGATCTTAGTTTTGAAGGTTGACAGATTCTGATACCATTTTACTTCTTAGAAATGTGAAGTAAAATGGTTTCTTTGAGACTTATCCTAGTACAATATTTCATGTGCTAATGATATAAAACATTGATGATAAAAACTTGACCTAAGTGTTTTCCTTGTTTGACTATATTATTGAAACATCAAAACTGGAAATTTGTGAGACTGAAATATTTGTGTGACCTTATTTCTTGGTTTGTGTTTCTGTTTTTGTTTCAGTATGTACAATTTTGATTTCTATTGATATGTTTTAAGTCAGGATGTGTGATATTTCCATTTTTCTTCTTTCCCCACAGGGTTGGCTATTCAGGGTCTTTTGTGGTTCCACACAATTTTTATAATTTTTTGTTCAATTTCTTGGGATTATGTCACTGGGATTTTGATAGGTATTATGTTAAATCTGTAAATTACTTAGGTAATATGAACACTTTAACCATGTTTATTAATCCAACTATAGGCACAGAATTTTTTCTATTTCTTTGTATCTTCTTTTATTTTCTTTGACAGTGTCTTTTAGTTTTCAGTGTTTAGATCCTTTATTTCCTTGTTAAGTTTGCTCCTGGGCATCACATACTATTTGGTGCAATTGTAAATTAAATTGCATTCTTAATTTCTCTCCCCTCTAATTCATTATTTATGTGTAGAAATGTAACAGATTTTTGCATATTTTATATACTGGCAGTTTACTACTTTAATTTATTACTTCTAGTAGTTTTTTTTTTTCTTGGAGTGTCTTTTCGATTTTTCTGTGTATTATCTTACACCTGTGAATAGTAGTGGTCTCACTTCTTTTTTTTTTTTTTCCAGTTTGAATACCTTTAAGTCTTATTCTTGCTTAACTGCTCTGACTTGGAGTTCCAATACTATTTTAAATAGAAATATGTAAGTGGACATCATTATCCACTTTTATGGGAAATGCTTTCACTTTTCACCATTGAGTCACCATTGGCTGACTATAGTCTTTATTATATTGAGATAAGTTCCTTTTATCCTCATTATTTTGAGTTTTCATCATAAAGGTGTGTTGAATCTTGATGACGTTTTTTAGCATTTATTTCAGTCATCATGTGATTTTTATCTTTTTGTTGTTGTTGATGTGATGAATGACATTAATTGATTTATTTCTGTTGAACCAAACTTGCATCCCTGGAATAAATCCCACTTAGTCATGATGAACTTATTGGTTACAGTGGGGATTGTAAATAAGAGATCCTATATAGCTTTGAAAGTCACCACCCCTACTCTTTATATTTAGATTCTATGTACCCTGATCCCAAGGTTAACAACATGAATTAATACACATGAAACATCATTGTACATTTATTGAATTGTTTATATCTTCTGTCAAATTGTTTTGACAACGAATGTTTCCCAGTAACATTGGCAGAGGGATAAAATGTTAGTCCTATGGTGAAAACAGATTCAATTTTAAATGCAGTTCCTTTTTAAGTATATGAGTAATATAGAGTATGAATGGTTAATCAGAGCTTTATTTTGGAAGAAAAATAGCAGTGATGCTTGAACTGCTGCAGGATATAAGTGGGCTTGTTATTTGTACATTAACAGTTTTTACAAGCAGATCATATTCTGTTACTTCCTACTAGCCATCAGTATGAGCTAGTCCTGAACACTATTTTCACCTTAGAAAAATCCATAAACATTTTTGCTTAAAATTTCTTCCTATTATTATCTTTTAAGTCAATTTTGAATGTTTTAATACTCTAGGGGAAAATTTTTGCCAAGATTTTTTCTTGTAAAATTTTTCTACTTGTAAATATCATCTTGTTTTTCAATCTTATACCCTAAAATAAATACTTTTTTGACAGAGACTTAATAGTGATAATACCAACTTTTGAGAATACTGACAAACTGGATCACTGATATATTGCTATGAGAATGTAAAATTGTAAAGTCACTCTTGAATTCAGTTTGACTGTTTTTGATACAACTAAAAATGTGTTTATCTCACAGAACAGCAATTGCACTATTGGGTATATATCCCAGAGAGGTAAAAACATATGTTTACACATAAAACTGTACACAAATATTCATAGTAGCTTTATTTAGAATAGCAAAAAAAAAAAAAAAAGTGAATGCCACCTAGATTTCCTTTAATATATGAATGATTAATCAGATGTGGTATAACCATCCATGGAGTACAATGGTGAAATAAAAAAGGAATAAACTAGAGTAACACATTGCTGAATGACAGGTGTAAATTCTGAGAAAAAGGTGTCATTTGTTGATTTTGATGTATGAACACCACAGAATATAATCACATAAACATAGATGTTATAGCCTACTACAGACCTAGGCAATACAGTATAGTCTACTGGAACCACCATCGTGTATGGTTTGTTAGTGACCAAAATGTCACTAAACGTGCATGACTACTATGCATGCAACAGCTAAGTGAGTCTCCAGGAAGTTATGTTGAATGGTTAAATACTCATTAACATCACATTCTAAAATAACAAAAGTATGGAAATAGAGAACAAGTTAATGGTTGCCAGGAATTCAGAATGGGGGAGTGTGTTTGGAAAGAGGATATCACAAAGAATCCCCATAGCAATTACACAGTTCTGTATTGTGATTGTGGTAATAGTTACACAAAATAAACGTGTGCATTTGCGCTGAAGAGATGCTCACCATTAGTAATCACCAGGAAAAGCACATCAAAGCCAACCATTAGGACTTCTTGCCTTTTAGGATAGCTATGATTACAAAACAACAGGAAATAACAAGTATTGCTGAACGTGTGAAGGAAGTGGAACACTTGTGCCTTGCTCATGGGAATATAAATGGGCCCAACTGCTTTGTAAAGTTGTGTTTACCAGATGATGTTTACAGAAAAAAACAGCATCTCAAAAAAAAAATTAAAAACATAATTAGCATAGAATGTAACAGTTCTACTTCTGGATGTATATCTAAAAGAACTGAAAGCCAGGATGCCAAAAGCTATTTGTATGATCATGTTCATAGCAGTGTTACTCACAGTAGGAAAAGGTGGAAACAAGCCCAAATCTTCATTGGTAGATGGATGGGTGGATGTAGAGCTGAATGAATGAATGAATAAAATCTATTTTATACATGCAGTGAAATATTCAGCCTTATAAAGGTATGAAATGTGATGACATACTACAACGTGGATGAACCTTGAAGCTATTATGTAAGGGAAATAAGAAAGACTAAAAAGACCAGCATTGTATTATTTCATTCTATGAGGCTCTTAGTGTTGTCAAATTCATAGAGACAGAAGGTAGAAAGGTGGTTGCCAGATACTGGGGAGAGGGAAGAATGGGGATTTATTATTTAATGATAAGGCACAGAGTTTTTGTTTGGTATATGAAAATGTTTTCGAGATGGTTGTTTGGATGGTTGCATACAATGTGATTGTTCTAAGTGCTATTTAAAAATGGTTAAGATCGAAAGTTTTCTGTTATGTATACTTTTCCATAATAAAAATGCATAGGATCATACACACACACATAGGCACACACCCAAATAGAAAGAAGTGTTTTTAAAATTGGTTAAATCAGAATAACAAAATGTGTAGGCTATACCAATGTAAATTTTTTTGTTTGATATTTTAGTGTAGTTAAGCAGCATGTTTCATTGGGGGAAGACCAGATGAAAATACTTGGTTCTGCTCTGTGTGTGTGTGGCATGTGTGTGTGTGTTTATCTGCATGCTGTTTCCTATGAATAACTATTTAAAAAATCAAAGTAGTTTTTATTTTTTTAAAAAAGAAGTCTCAGTTTTCCTTGGATGAAAAATAGTTAATTATAACTATGGGAGGAGTTTGCTGTTATGTTAGATTATTCAGACACACACAATTCTGATATCTAGTAGAATTCTCCATTTATATATATATATATATTTAACAAAACATTCTACTCTAAATTGCTATATTGAAATTTATCATTAATAATTTAATATGACTTCAGTTCCTTACACTTACCAAATAAATAAATGAATGAATAAACAAGCTTCTGCGTAGTAAGCTTTATGTGAACAGAGTGGATTGGGCATTTTAAGGAAAGCAACATTCTTCTTTTTCTTTTTCTCTGGCTTTGCAGTGATGCTGTTTTTTTCCCCAAAACATCATCTGGTAAACATTAGTGGAAAAACTGGTGAGAATGTAAACTTTTGTATTCAACTAGATTGAAAATGTTCTTGGCAACTGAGTGATACCAGGTGGCCAACAAGGAGGAAAGCATTAGTAGTGCTTACCTCTGTGAATAAAGGAGAGGAAGAGAAACTGACAGAGCGTTTCAACATTTGTTGAAGCCCGTGTGCCTACTGTTACTGTTTTATAGGTGCCTTATTTGGGTTGGGTTAAGTGGTCTCCTAAAGAGGAAAATGAAGCCCAGATATATTCAGTGACTTTTTCAAGGTCAGCTAGCTGAGAAGTACCTGAACAAGATCCACACTAGTTTGGGAGAAGAAGCAGAGAGTGGTCTCATGAACAGTCTTTAACTTCTTTCATCCTTGACTGAATGGCCCTGTTCTATAAGCTAGAAGTGTTTACAACACATGCATGCATGGATCAAGCTTTCAGATGAATATTAAGTGCTATATTTTAGGGAGTAGATAAAAGTCTGTTGATTTGATAGACATTGCATCAATATGTATTGAGTCCTTAGTAAGTCCCAGGTAATGGAGTACTGGACAACCAGACCAAGATCAAGGAGAATATGTAGAAATATATGTATGCTAGATAGTGTTAAGGGCTATAAGAACACACTTTGAAGGAAAGGGAGATAGGATGTGTTGGGATGAGTTGATATTTTGAATAAGGTCCTTACAGAAAGCCTCCCTGGGTCACCTGACAGTGGTGAGGAGTAGAAACTTGCAAATCTGTTGGGGAAGAACATTACAGACAGAGGGATTGGCAGCTCTTAACAGCCCTGAGATGGGACTGTGCCTCTGTGCACATGGAATAGCAAAGAGGCTCATGATTCTGGACCAAAGTGATGTGGTGGGTGGGCAAGGAGTGGTCAGCAATGAGGTGACAGGAGTATATGGTGCCACACCAAGAGGGACCTCATCAATCATTGTTACGATTTTTATCTTACAGGGTAAAAGGGGAAGGTGGTTGGAGGATTTTGAGCATAGCAAGATTATCATTTGATTTAATTTTGAAAGGATCACTGGAGGTTGGGTGCTTCTGTAGAGATTGAAGGAACCCAGGGAGAGAGCAGGGAAACCAACTGGAAGGCTCTTGTAGTAGTGTAAGCAAGAAATTACAGAAGCTTGCCTCAGGGTGGAAGTGGTAAAGATGGAAGAGGTGGTCAGATTCTGGTGATAGTTTTCATGTTGGGGCCATAGGACTTGCTGATGGATTAGATAAGAGCAAAAGAAAGGCATCAAGGAATACCTCAAATTATTTGGCCTATGTGGGAAAGATATAGAATTGTGGATGCCTTTATTTGAGATGAGGTAGAGTGTTGGAGAGGAAGATCTGGAGGTCAGTTTTGGATTAAGCATGAACATTCCAAAGGAAAATGAGTGTTGCTTCTCTCCAAATCAATGCTATAGTGCTTCTAAGTAGAAGTAGGAATAAGATGTAGTTCTTGCTTTTAAGGAGCTGCCTGATAAGTTGGGAGAGATAATATACACCCAAGCTTTAAAAGTATGTGAAGTTTGGCCTTCCATGGTGGCGCAGTGGGTCAAAGCACTGCACTGAAGAGCTAAAGCCACTTCCGCATGAGTTCGATTCCCGCCTGCCCCAGAGGAGATCCACATGGCGTGGCAGACCTCTCCTGACCCGCCCGCTGCTCCCCTCAGCAGTGTCCTTCGCCGCTCTGCCTGTTCTGCTCCCCACTCTGTCTCTGGTGAAGCCTCTCACCGCCCCTGAGCCTCTGGCCTGTACCCCAGTTTTGTATGTACAAATAAATAAATCTTTAAAAAAAAAAGTATGTGAAGTTTATGGACTGAAGCTGTTTTAGGGCATCAGATAAATGGTCTGCAGAATGGGTTAGGATTAGGCTGATTTTTGTTAAGGAACTAGCATGTCTGTTTGGCTTTAAAATAGTTGTATTAGAGGACAACTAACTGGAAAACTGAACTGGAGGTGATCCAAGGTATCAAAATCCAAGTGAACCAAGGTCAGAATATCTAGCAACAGGCCAACATGAGGGTTTGAGTTGGCAATCAGTGGAGACTAAGGTTGAGAAAAGGCCTGGTGCCCACGGAGGAGATCAGTCTTCACTTCGTAGAAAATAAGCCATGATTGAAGGGGCTTGACTTGTGAAGTTGACCTGATTGAATTACTGCCATATAACATTGAATTCTCCACACTAGGTTTCATAGATGTAGGCCTGTTACTACTTTAATTGTGCTTATTCTGGGTAGCTTCCTCATTATTGACTACCTTCTTTCTGATATACTTACCCCTTTTGT
Source organism: Condylura cristata (assembly GCF_000260355.1). Lineage (NCBI taxonomy): Eukaryota > Metazoa > Chordata > Mammalia > Eulipotyphla > Talpidae > Condylura > Condylura cristata. Next base: position 41,862,787 of record NW_004567111.1, read on the forward strand.
CCCCCTACTCACTACTAATTCCTGAAACTTCTCTGAACACAGCTCCTTCTTCATTTACTCAGGAAATATTTATTGAGAGCCTACTCTGTGGCAGACCTTGTGCTGAACGTAGCAACAAAGCAGGTGCGTCTTACACAGAACCAGAATTAAACAAATGAGTACACATACTATTATGTAATTTCAATTTTGTTTATGTCCTATGAAGGGAAAGTACAGAGCTCCTAGAAAGGGGTTTCAGGGGTGTGCCAAATAAGAGTCTTTTTAAAAAAGATCTGTTTATTTATGTATACACAACTGGGGTACAGGCCAGAGGTGCAGGGGCGATGAGAGGATTCACCAGAGACAGCGTGGGGAGAAGAACAGGTGTATGTCGACTGACATACATTGCTGAGGGGAGCAGTGGGTGGGACAGGAGAGGTCTGTTGCGCCATGTGGGATTGAACTCCCTAGCTGGGACTGAACTCCTGCTGAAGCCGCTGCAGCTAGCTTCATAGTGCTGCGCTTTAATCCGTTGTACCACTAGGGAGGGCAGGAGTAAGAATCTTTCAAGCTGAGATCTGAAAACTAAGTAATGTTGGGCAAAAGGGAATGGGGAGCATCCCAGACCAAGGGGGCATGTGCCAACGGTCTGCATTAGGAATCAGCTGGCTGTTCTCAGAAGAGAAAGCAAAGGCAGCGAGTGAGACTGCAGAGCTGTGAAGGGCTTTTGGGATCCACTCTTGGGCCAGTTCTCTCATACTACCCTGTCTCTGGGATTCTCATCTCTTCTTTGATCTTGAGTATTATTTGGACAGTTATTCTCATCTTTTGCCTTCCACATCCAGATTTCCTCACCAGTATCTTTATCTGCATGTCATAAAGGCATGATAAACTTAGCAGGCATCATACACTTAAACTCTAAGAAGTATCTTCCCATTTTGCCATTTCTCAAGTACAACTTATGTATGTGGGCCCCGACTTCTGTTTTCATTGTTCTTGTCCCAAACATCTTTTCTATCTTGTTTTCATCTTCAAAATGTGTCTTCAAATTTTACTCTTTTGCAAACTCTCTTCCCACTCATTTGGCTCTACTACTCTCTATTGTGATACAACAAATGGATCCTGTGACCCTGTAAAGCACTGTCCATTTCTGTGGTAACTGTTGGTTTGTACACTTGACAACATTTTTTGGTGTGTATTCTTTATGTATTGAGTCTTTCTACCCCTTAATTTTCTGTGCCTTGCTGATATTTGGGACTGAGCATTGGATTAAAAACTACTTTATGGTCAAAGTAAAAACATTAAAACACTAATGAAAATGGACAGTTGAAGTAGAGAGAAAGGAGACTCATGTTTAATGGAGAATGAGGCTAAAGCAAATGAAGAAAACATGTCTGTCTGATTTTCCCCTTGGCATCTTAATCAGTGGCTGCTGTTGATTATTATTCTGGTTGTAGACCTTGCATAGATCTTGTGAAATTTGAAAAGTAAGTGATATTTTGAAAGAAAATTGTTCCCTTGAGCTATTACAGTCAACCTTTGGGTCTCATCCTTTACATTTAAAATTGTATTGTCAATGTCTAGGACAAAGGGTAAGATATAAACCACATCATTTGGAAAGATTAATTAAAGAAAAAGAAGTAAAATTGGTTACTAAATGGACCCTTCCCCCAAGAAAAGCATAATTGATAGTGAAGTCTGGAAACCAAGCATGTACTTGGAAGTAATTAGAGGTTACCATGGGGCTTCATATCATCCATTTATTTTAATTTCTTTTTAATCCTTTGTGATGATGGAGATGACAGACTCATTGTTCATTTGTTCCTGCCTTTTCCCAGGAGGGGTAGCTCTTTACACCTTCAGAAAGAAAGATTCTCATGCTGGTGGCATGAGAAAGGAGGGGAGAAAGTCAGAGGTGTTTAGGGGTTCATTTGACTTGCAGAGATCATTGAATTAAGACATGCATCGCCTCCCCTGGAGTACTTCATCTCATTTGCACAGGAGATTTCTCTTCCGTGCCAGCATCAGGCTTGCTGGTACACGTTCATTATTTCTTACTTTCTAATTATAGCAAAATCAACACAGATTTTGTGAGCTGTCTATTCATTAGGTCATTATTTTATGTTGTAGGACACCCACAGTTGTAGTGAAGTGCAATTCACACTGACCATGGGCATACATTGTGTTTAAGGTTTCTGAGTTTTCCCTCAGTTTCTGTAATTACTGCAAACAAGTGTGAAACAGAGAGGTGCTCTGTGCTGCATGCTGGGGTTTGCATTTCCAAAGAATAGGTAAGGAGTTACTGTTATCTCTTGCAGAGAGAGATAGCCAAGTCTGGGGAGACATGGTAAAAACTTTATACTCTAATTTGTGATTTAGAGTGTTTCCATCATAAACAACCAGTAGCAGTAGGATACAAGCCTTTAAGAGTAGCTTCCTTGTTAGTGTATGCTTGGGTTTTCTGCTTTTAAGCGGGCTTTGAGTGTAAGGAGGCACAAATTCCACTGGTGGGGAGGTGAGGTTGGGGTGAGGACCTGCAGGATGCTAGGGGTGCTTCAGTGATACTTAAGTAAAGTCTGGGCAAAAGCTGTCCACAACTGCAGCCAGTGTTTGTGAGAACTTATAAGGAAGGTTTCTGTGTAGCCTACCACCTTTTTTTAGACTACAAAGCATAAGAGTGCCTCTGGATCCTTTCCTTTGGCTATGCAGCTTAACTTCTAATAATTTGTATTCTGTGACCATAGAATGGCATAAGTTACAGGAGCTCTTGGTAGTGATATCACAATTCTAGAAACATCCAGACAAGTTTATTTCAAACATCAGTGATTGAGGGCTTTATTTATGACTTTTGCCATAACAGAACTACTTGCATTATTAGTTACTTAACGGTCTAGATTATATCCTGTTTGGTTTAACCTCATCCTAATTTGATGCCTGTATTTGATAATAGTGCAGCTTGAATTCTGAAGCCAGACTGCCTGGGTTCAACTCCTGTTTCCAGCTCTGGGTGGTCTAGCTACCCAGACCAGTTTGCTCCCATCTTCCTGTTTTTCTTAGTGCAAATGGGGATGATTGTAGTGTCTGTTTCATAGGGTTTTTGTGAGAATTAAATAAAAAAATTAAAGTAAAAGTTACAGTAGTACCTTGCACATCATAACAGCTGACAAAATACTAGCCATTACTAGTTATATATTATTCTAGCAAACATGAAATTATTTATTAAAAATCACTCTTATGCCAACTAAAGTTAGATTACATTCTACTCGAGTGGTAGGTTTCTTGTTCCTTGAGCTTGTCTTCTGCTCTCAGACTTTCCTGTGCTTGAATCTTTACGTTACCTTGGACGAGGGTCCTGGGGGATGCCACTCCATGCTAGCCAGCTGTGACCATGAGAACAACTGCTCTCATGCGACCACGAGGCTCTCTTCTACAGGTTTACCCTCTGACATCACAGGGACCAACTGTAATCTCTCGTTTCCATCACAGCCCTTTATATAATTGAAGACAGCTGTCACATCTCAGGTTTTTTTCATCTCTACAAAGTGCTTGCCTTTTCTCTGAACTAAACTCTGTCTGTCTTGCTTGTCTAATGTTATTCCTTTACATGGAAAGAAGTTCCAGGAGAATAGTTTTATTTGGGAGCACAGGAGGTACATTTTGCTGATACTAATTAATATACATAAACCCTATGAACGCCTGCAGCCAGGAAGCATCCCATGTCTTCTCAGATGCAAAAGGTGCAGCTGGGAAGTGGATGGAGCCAATGTTTCTGTGGATGGAGCCAATGTTTCTATAAAGAATAACACGAAATTATTCATTCATTGAAAGTATTATATATTACGGAATCATTCAGTTCCATGGAAAAACCTTGGTGTCTTTAGTCAGGAGAGTCATTCTGATTCTGAGTTCACTTGGGGAAAAGAAAAGTAATTTCCAGAGCTAGAACTCTGGTCATGATTTTGCAAGTAGTTTTGGTAGTCATTAGGTACTGACTTTGTACTAATGTAGTTGTGGTATGTCTGTGTAAATTTTGTGGGATTATTGTGTGTGTGTGTGTGTTTGTGTGTGAGTGTATAAGTGTATGCATGTATATGTGTGCATATTCTCCTATTTATGTCTCCCAAAGAGTACAGTTTCCATTGTGAACTTCTTCAATAAAAATATCCTATCACCATTACTTTTTAGGCATATATGGATGGCAAATTTTATCAAATTGTACATTTTAAAGATGTACAGTTCATTGTATGTCAAATATACCTCAATTGATCTGAAAAAGAACCCATACCATCAGGGGAAAAATGTTCAATAAGTCCTAAAAGGGGAAAAAAAATGTGTTTCAGAATTACAGTTTCTTGGACACTAAAAACTTCACTTAGTAATAAATCTCACCTCTGAGTTGGCCATTGCATCACCCTCATAGTCTGATGATTAAAATTAAAGAAAAGTAACCCTATGGTAATCAACTGATATAGGAGTTTTGAGAAGAGGGATGAATTATGCAGTTACACTGGCATAGAACGGGGAACCTAACTGTGGAGAATAAACCTTTTAATTCCAAATTCTATGCTCTTTCTTCACACCTCTACTACCCTGGAGAAATTCTTAATATTTGAGTTCAGATCCATTGTGATGAGTTCTGATTCCTATTTCTCCCAGCCTAGGGTGCTTGCCAGGCTTGAGACTGGTAATCCCAGTAGCTGCTCCCACAGATACTTAGCATTAAATAGATATTACTCCTGTCCTATCCCATTCCTCCTGATTCTTAAATTCTTTAAATGTATTATTTTCCCGTCACCACCCAGTATATTCCGTTTGACCCTTTCTCCTCTCCTTTTCAACCTCAGAAACCTCATCATTCATTAATGACCTTTGTTTTTGTAAGTATTTTACTATGTTTCATTGTTCTCTGTGTGCAATATTTGTCTTTGTCATTCTGGCTTCTATTACTACAAATAATCCCCTTGGACTCTTTCTGTTTTGTTGTAAATGGCAGCATTTCATCTCCCCTTAGGGCTTAAGAGTATTCTGTAGTGTGGATTCACCAGATGTCCTTGATCCAGTTTTCTACAGATGGACATTTAGGTTGCTTCCATGTCCTAGCTATTGAGAATAGTGTAGAGCATATAATTATTCAAGCTGACAATTTCACATTCTCTCAACAGATGTCCAGGAGTGGAGTTGTTGGGTCAAATGGCATTTCCTTTTATTAGCATTTTAAGATAAATCCAGATTACTTTCTAAATTGTTACATTTCTCACCAGTAGTTTAGTGCAACTTCTCTTTCTCTGCCAACACTACAGTACTTAAAAAAAAAAAAGTGCCATTTTTATGGGTGTAATACAATAAGACAATCTCATCATGGTTTTAATCTGCATCCCCCTTATTAAAAGTGAAGATGAACAATATTCATGTATCTGTGGACCTGAATGTCTTCCCTGGTGAATTGCCTGTTAGATCTGCTTCCCACCTATTACTTGAGCTGCTTGTTTTTTGTTGTTGAACTGGGTAAGTTTTATTAACTTGCATATTACCCAATTATTGGTTGGGAGAGATATAAATATTTTCTCCCATTCAGTAGGAAGTCATTTTGGTTTACTAATTTTTCTTTCACTATGTAAAAGGTTTTAACAAATTAAATCCATTTGGAATTTATTTTGAAATTAAACCCCCTAGTATTACTGAGTTGTCCATATCTCTTTAGTTCTGTTAGTAATTGTTTTTTGTATGTTGGTGTTCCTTCACTTGGTGCATAATATTTACTCTGGTTGTATTAGACCTTTAATCCATAATACAGTATCATTCTCTATTTCTTATTACCTTGATTAAAATTCAAAGTCTTTTTTTTTTTTTAAAGATTTATTCATTTGTGCATACAGAACGGGGTACAGGCCAGAGGCTCAGGAGCGGCAAGAGGCTTCACTAGAGACAGAGTGGGGAGCAGAACAGGCAGAGCAGCGAAGTACACTGCTGAGGGGAGCAGCGGGCGGGTCAGGAGAGGTCTGCCACGCCATGTGGTCACCTCCGGGGCAGGCGGGAATCGAACTCATGCGGAAGTGGCTTTAGCTTTTCAGTGCAGTGCTTTAACCCGCTGCGCCACCAGGGAGGGCCAAAAGTCTTTTATCTAAATGTAATGGTTCCTGACTTCTTCTGATTACCATTTGCTTAAGTATTGTTTCCCCAGTAACTGTAAGGCTATAAGTGTTCATCTTTGTTGAGAAGTCGGGCTTCCTGTTAAAAAGCAGACGTTTGTGTGAGAGTGGCCCATATCAAAACACAAACAAACAGAAACAACAAGTTGGAGAGGATGTGGAGAAAGAGGTCCCCCCCCTAAACTATTGATAAGACTGAAGACTGGCCCACCTCCTGTGGAAAGCAGTGTAGAGATTCCCTACAAGACTAAAAATGGATCTGCCATATATAATTCAGTAATTCTACTCCTAGGTACCGACCCAAAGAACACAAAACACTTTGAATGGAAACCAGCACTCCCATGTTAATTGCAGCACTTTTTACAGTAGCCAAGGTATGGAAACAACCCAAATGTCTCAAAACAGATGAGTGGATCAAGAAGATATGGTAGATAGACACAATGGAATACTACTCAGTGATCAACAAAGATAAGCTCCTGCTATTTGCAGTAACACGGGTGGAGCTGGAAGGGACTATGCTAAGTGAAATAAGGCAGGAGAGAGATAAATACCAGATGATATCACTTATTGTGACATAGATGCTTTGAAAAGTCTAACTGGAGTTTCCTTACAGGTCATTCTTTTTCCTCTTGAAATGTTTAATATTCTGTCCTTGTCATTAGCTTTCAACAGTTTTATAATTATGTGTTCAGAGTATATCTGCCTTGTATTATTTTGTTTGGAACTCTTTGGTTTTCTTAGACAAGGACATTGGATTCATTTCCCATGTTGAGATGGTTTTTAGCAATTACTTATTTGAATAAATTTGTTGTGACTTTCTCTTTTCTTCTGAGATCCCATATGGCTTTTATTTCTCTTTAAGTATACAAGAGTTTTTAAGCTGTTTTTAATTTTACATTTTTCTCTTCATTGTTCTGTTTGTGATCTCTGATGTGCTTTTAATCTCATTAATCCCATTGCTTGTGTTTGTCTGTTGCTGAGACCTTCCATTGTATTTTTAAATTGACTTATAGTAATTTTAGGTCATTAATTCTAATTGTAGCAGTCTTATTTTATTAGTCTTTATTTCTTTTATACATTTCCACTTTTTTAAAAAAATCCATAAACATTGTCATAAATGTTACTTTAAACTCTTCAGTCATATTCTCCCAATCTGTTGTATTGAAACTACTTTAAAGCAGTTTAGTTTTTGCTTTAGCATTTGTTGTACTTTCTTCTGTCTCTTCATTTTTACTTTTTAGGGGTTATAATCAGGTAAACTTTCAAACTGATGCTTTCGTACCTGTTCAGTTGGTTGGAGAACTGGTACTGGCAAGGGGTCATAGGTAGGAAGGAACTGGGGCAGTAAGGGACAGAAGGGTCGCCCCCTGTGAACTTCAAGGATTGTAGCTTCCTATGCTGTGGTACGAGAGTCAGGTGGTGGCAAGCCACAGTGATTCCCTCCTCTCTATCCCTACCATAGGTCACTCCTCAGCCTAATGACTCATGTAGTCTTGTGCCAACTTCTACAATATGACTGAGCACGAAATGCAGTGCTGGGTATGGATTGTAGTTGATATCCATGAGCTGGAGTTGATTTCTTTCTTTTGATTTTTTTTTTTCTTTTCCAGTACAGAGATTTACTTGGGATGCTTGTTCTTGTTGGTAATATCCAAGTACATTAAACTCAGGTTAGTGAAATTACTCAATTGCTATCTTAAGTTTGACCTTGACTGATGGTGAGGTATCTGCTTCAAATAATAGAGCCTTAGGCTGCAAAGAATATTTTCTTCTCTGAGGAGACATATGTGCTCCATCCAGGCTCTTCCTACTGGTTCTGGGTCCAGTTGTTTTATATCGGGAGCTTGAGACACTGGCAGTAGTTGTTACTCTGCACCTGTAGTTCTCCAACAGTAGACACTTTGTGCACCCTCTTATCTATCTTAGTATTGTCTCCAATGTTAATGTCACGTTCTGAGGCAAGCGCAGCAGAAAGGCTCAGTCAGGCAACTACCCTTCATCTTGTGAATTATAACTTCCCTGGTGTCATTGTAAACACAGCCCAATTACAGTTTTTACTTTCAACCTTTTCCTGTGTAATGGTTGTATCTGATATATGTTGAAGTCGCCCAGTATTCTGTCATGGTTATTGACTTAGCTCTGCTGTTATTTAGTTGTGAGTATATGGAGGTGGCGAGCCTTGTTGGCCAGAAACATTAATTTTAATAGTGCTTAGAAAACTTGCAGCTGTAATTGCTTCTGTGAAGGAGAATTAGGTGGTAAGTGAACTTACATTTTACTGTATACTCTCACTTTTCAAGTTTTATAGAATACATCATTTTGTCTATTAAAAACTTTCACGTGCACACACATAAGAAAAGCAGAATTGTAGACTACAAGAACTGGAAGGTATGGGAAAAAAAATATTAAGGATACCTGTACATGGTTAGTACCTGACTGAGAGGAAACAAAAAGATAATAGGTGCAGCATTCTGAAAGGAGAAGACAAAGTAAATAAAAGTAACAATAAAACCTCCCTTCCCTT
>NW_004567111.1:41871693-41875107 GCF_000260355.1 Condylura cristata
GAGAATGTGACATATACATTCACTGAATGAGTCTACTCTCCAGGGCAGCAGTTGGGGTTGTAGTGTGAGGTGTTGTGAACGCTTCATGGAGCAGCTGGTGCTCAGATCATCTTGAGAGCTCACTAAACATTTGCCAGCCTGAGAGAAAAGGGTCAGTCCCCCTTGGCAAAAGGAATAGCAAGTTCAAGGTCACAAAACCATGGCTGAGTATATGGTTTTAGAACCGCTCACTCTAAATATTGATATGTAATATTTTTAATCCCAATTACATTTAATGGGTCATAGTAAAACGTATCTAATACTTACTTTAATTACTTTTTTTTTAGTATAGAATTGGGGTGTAGACCAGAGTTGTATGAGGTGAGAGGATCAGCAAGAGACAGAATGGGGAGCAGCACAGGCAGATTTGCTGAAATACACCGTTAAGGGGAGCAGTGGATGAGGAGAGGCCTGCTGCACAAATGTGGCTTAGCTCCCTGGCTGAGGATTGAACTTGAATTCTTATCGAGGGCCTTAGGGCCAAGTTCCGAGGGCCTGAGAGGTGACAGCACTGAGACTTAATCCCTAGGCCACAAGAGAGGCCCTGTTTTTAATTTTTATTTTATAATGAAGATTCATCTGAGTTCATTGTTCTGTTAACTTATTTGAGACTCATCTTGCACATGACTATATTTTGAATTATCTTGTGGATGGATAAGAGGTTCATGGGATTGGGCATTTTCTTCTTTCTGACCCATCTCTTTCCCACTTTCTTCTTTTCTCATTTCAATTAAGAAGCTACTATTTAGAAAACACTGTCCAGACATTTGAGGAGCTTATAATCTTGAGATGAACCTTATGTACGGTTAATAGGCATAATAAAGGCAGACAGTGATCAAAGCCACAAGAGAACACTTCATATGTTCTAAGAATGTTCACAGGAGGAGTCTTCAATCTAGAGACTAGCAGAAAAGGTTAGAAGAGCCTCAGAGTTGCTAATTGTGGGCTATTTAAAAAAAAGATTTATTTATTTATGCACACAGAACTGGGGTACAGGCCAGAGGTGCAGGGGTGGTGAGAGGCTTCACCTTAGACAGAGTGGGGAGCAGAACAGGCAGATCGAGATGAAGTGCACTGCTGAGGGGAGCAGCGGGCTGGTCAGGAGAGGTCTGCCGCCCATGTGGATCACCTTGGGGCGGGGATCAAACTCATACTGAAGTGGCTTTAGCTTCTTAGTGCTGTGCTTTACCCCGCTGCGCCACCAGGGATAAGTGTGGGCTATTTTATATGTTAATTCTAAATATTTCTGTCATCTTTAAGATACCTAAGGTTTTGATAGTGGGTAATTCTGAGACTCCTTAAATTTAGAAACAGAAGTGCCTGTGAAAATACTGCTCCGTTGTTTCCCTGCAGGAGCTTGGATTTCAGAGACATGAGAAAGAGACTGTATGAGGATTGAGATACCCTCCAAAAAGTTTTTAATGCTACAGCTGGCTAAATGAGAAGACAGGTTAAACAGACTTTCCATATGAATAGAACATGATTATAATCATTCATAGCCTTGTGTTGTAAGGCTCAATTTCTGCCATTTTTGCAAAATTTTATCACTCAAAGAACTATGTTATAAAGTTAGGATCCAGAGAGACATAATTTTGCCTTTAAAAATGACTTGGGAGGGCCCTTCCTGGTGGCGCAGTGGGTTAAAGCACTGCACTAAGAAGCTTAAGCCACTTCTGCATGAGTTCGATTCCCACCTGCCCCGAAGATGACCACATGGCGTGGCAGACCTCTCCTGACCCGCCCACTGCTCCCCTCGGTAGTGTACTTCGTCGATTTGCCTGTTCTGCTCCCCACTCTGTCCCTGGTGAATCCTCTCACCCCCCGCATCTCTGGCCTATACCCCAGTTCTGTATGAATAAGTAAATAAATCTTTAAAAAAAAAAAGACTTGGGAATTTTGCACTTCCAGTTAGTAAGTCATACTTTGTATTTTGGTAATGGGCAAAAGACACACAGAGTAAATTTGTTGTTGAGGACTTCTAGGGTTGCATTATTTGACTCTACAGGGCCTCCCATGGCACTTGTCATTACTTAGGATCCCTCTTTGTCACTGTTATTCCTAGGGACTGACAGGGGGGTGCCCTCCCCCCATACCCTAACTCATAACGAAACCCTAATACCATGTAATGGAATCTGGACATGGGACCTTTGGAACTTACTAGGACTCAATGACTTTATGGAAGGAGTCCTCATGATGGGATTAGTGACCTTATAAGAAGACAGACAGGGACTATTAAAATATCTTAGACAAAATGTATTATTTTTTTTTATTGATGTAACATTAGTTTCTAACACTGTAACTGTAAACATTCACACCTCTTCAGGTGTGTGTTACCACAACAGCCTTTTTTGTGTGTTTTGAAAGTTTTATGTGGATTTTCTTTAACCCGAATTCATTCAGCTTCTTGATAGTTTAGCTTCATGGCTTTCAGGAAATTTGGAGTTTTCAACCATTACTTCCTGAAATACTCTCTCAGCCCATCTCTTCCTCCCTTCCTCCTGGGTTTCCAAAAGATACAATTGTTGGACTTTTTCTTATTGTCCCACAGGTTCTTCAGTGAGTTCTCCATCTGTTTTCTCTGCTGTTTAGGAGTGGGTAAATTTTATGTCTTGTGTTCAGATTTGCTTCATCTTTGCTCTGCAATCTCTACTTTATTGCTAAGCCTACCCCCACTAAGTTTCTTCTACCTTTTCTTTTTTTCAGTTCTGTTTTTCTCATTTGTTTTATGTAATTTTATATTCGCTTGTTGAAGCTTTTTTTTTTTTTTAATTTTTTATCGTGATTGCTTTAAAGTCCTTGCCATACTATCCCAACATCTTCCTCATCACAGTGTTGGTGCCAGTTGATGGTTTCTTTTCTCTCAAGTTGTGATTTTCCGTATTCTTGGTATAATGAGTGATTTTCAATTGTGTTTTAGATGTTTTGGGTATTATATTAGGAGTCTCTGAATCCTACTTGAATCTCATTTTGGAAGGCAGCTACACTTGCAGTTTAGTACACAGATCATAACCCACTTTGGTGGCTATATAATTCCAGTGGTAAATTAATTTTTAAATCTGCTTGGCTCCCATTGCTTCCTGCTGGTGGTGGGTGAGGGGGCTGAGCTGGTTTTTAACCAGGTCAGGCTGCCTTGTAGGGAGAATGTCTCTGTCTGTGGGGACCATAGACTCCCTTTGTTTGGCTTTTCATTGTGTTGCAAACTTTTTACTATCCAGCTGCACATTGTTGCCCCATGAAAGAAGGGGGCACAGAAGTTTCCTTCCCATGCCACGTCACTTGTGCTGGGATCACTACTGTGGGGGCATAGAGGATGCTTTCCTGACTTGTTATTCTTGTGTAGAAGGTGGGTGTGGGTTGGGGGTCCTTCCGCCTGTT
>NW_004567111.1:41875702-41878139 GCF_000260355.1 Condylura cristata
CTTTGCAGTATGTATTTGGGAGGTGCAGAGTCATGTCTTTTTGAAAATGTAATAAAACCTGTAGTCCACATACACAGGGAATAAAGCAGAGGGAGCTGTTGCTGCCTTCTGTGGGGATGATGGGAAAAGCTGATATTGTCCTGTCCCTTCTGGCATCATGCTTATGGTCACTTCTTGTCTGGCCAAAGGGGCAAGGTTGTGGCCATCTGGTCTCCCAGTTTCAATCACTTGAAGCAGTGCCCAGAAGCTCTCAGTCAGGGGGAATATCTTTGGATTACCTCAACGTAATTCTTGTACTTTGAGTACTGAAAGGGAATGGAAAATGTGTGGAATCACTTTAAGATTAGTGGGAATTAGTAGAGAAGCAGATGAGATCTCTACCTGATGGCTGTATTTCCTATAGAAAACGGAACCTACATTACCTTCTGCTCAGAGAGATAAACCTGCATCAAATTTGTCTTGTCAGGCAAGATGTGTTCCATTAATAAGACTGATTCCAGTATATGCTGAATTGCAAAGGAAATAATTTCCTTTGCTCCTTATCTTTGATCATTTTTCTACTGCTGAGAGGACACTGAGATGAGAGATGCCTTGATTGCATTTGCGTTGCAGAACGGGTGGGTCAACAAGGCTATTGCAAGTCAGTTCTGCCTTTTACCTGTGACTGCAGTGTTTTGCTTGATTATTCTGACTCAGGAAGCTTGTTGACTAGCTACAGATTTGCAGAAACTAATAAAATTGAAGGTTCATGAAGGAAAGAATTTGAAATTTATTGATTCTAGATCTACTCACTTAATTATTAAATAATTAATGAGTTCCTAGTTAAGTTTCTGTGTTCTCTGTCTTATGTAAGACTAATATTTCATTGAACAAATGAAAATGAGTTTGATGTTAATACCTAACCAACATCATACCAATTTAAATATTTTTAAAGTTAATATTTGATTGTTCTTCAAGAAAATTACTAATAATTTAGCTACTCTTAGCTATCTAAACATTTATGAAATAGCTCATCCTATGTTTTCAAAATTCTAATGGAAGTGGTACCCTGGGAATCACACTTCCCTCTTGGGTGGGTCTTGTTCTTCCCGTACTGAGCACCTGTCACACTGGGGAGTAATCTATACCTGGTTCTTAAGGACCTGGGCCATAGCATGATGGTCCTTGGCATGATTTTGAACACTGATCCCACCATTTACAAACTTTGGGCCTATGGCAAGTGATCTTACCCCTGGCTTCTCAGATTCCTCATAAGTACAGGGGGGAAATGTAGCACTAGTGTGTAGCTGTATCAAAAATGAAACAACGTATGAAAAGCACTTAGAATAATAATAAACATCTAATTAGCTTTTCTTGTGGTGAGTAATTATTGTTATTATGAAACCAAAGGCTAATAGGTGTGGCTGTGGGAATGAAATGCTTAAGATAAATCACTTTGCCTTGCTATTTATCACCAGGATCTCAATATTCTGGATCAGTAGAAAAATGTTGCATGCTAATGTTTATCTAAATGCTTCATCACCCTGACTGAATTAATAGTGCCTCACTTTGGCTGATGTTTTCAGCACATCTGACACCCTCTCATTTCTTTCCCTCCCAAGGTGGGAATTCTAGGCTTCTTATAATTTTGTTCCTTTGGAGACAAATTATTGTAGACTCAAATCCCCATTTAATCTATTTCCAAAAGGTATGACTTTAAAAAAGTGGACATTTATGGTGGATAATTTTTTCACACTTTGTTATTAAAGAGAAGATGATGTTAATACCAAATGAGTATTAAAAAATCAATTAAATTCATTTTGGGAAATTAAAGCGCTGACAAGTTCATAATAGCTTTTCTGGTTATTAAATGAGATTGACATGGATTAACAATTGTTGGTGGACAGAAATGTGCTGAATTTATGCAAGTCTATTTCTATTAAAATGACAGCTGTGTATAAAAGTTATCATCAGGGCATTTAGTTATGGGGTCCATGAGTGTGAAGGAGAGAGCTAATCCAATAAGTCAATTTGTACTTAATTTTAATTAGGTAAATTCTCCTTCACGTTTTAATCATATAAATTTAGTCATGGATGGTGTAGAAGCAAGAGGCCAGACATCTTATTGTCTGACTGCAGTTTCTTTTTCTAACTTAAAAAATATAAATTTTAGTTCTAGACTTAATTTTGTATTTGATTATGCATTCTGAATTAACCTCTTTAATAAAAATAGGTTGCTACTCATCTTTTCAGTATTTGAAATTTTGTCCTAATTAATCCTCATATATCATCTCTACAAAAAATACTGAAAAATCATATAACAATTGGTGGTGGACAGAAATGTGCTGTTTGAATGCAAAATATAATGTGATCTAGAGATTTATATTACTGAAGTTTAGTTGGTGAAATAAGTAGCTGTTGTATTTTAAAATGTGATTTCTAAATAGAGCACATTAAA
>NW_004567111.1:41878718-41906172 GCF_000260355.1 Condylura cristata
AAAATGTCTCTGGTATATAGTTGTTCATCATTATGATTATTTTCTCCCCTGGTCTAAAGGCCCTGCTTTTAAGTTCTCTATGGTAGAAGATATATATGTATATATATTCATAACATGTAGTAATTTAGTAAACATTTTTAATGTATTACTGTCTGCAGAATAACTGTGCTAATCACAGAAGCATGTATAAAGACACACAAACTGTTTACACACACACACATACACAGACACTTACTATAAAGGCCCTCCTTTTAAGCTCTTTATAATGGAAGAAAGACAGACAAATAATAGTACAAAGTACTAGGAATTCAATTCCAAACAGGTTTAAAATGGTAACAATGGAAAATTCTGAGTCCTGAAGCTGGACATTTGAGGTTGACCTGTAGTAAGGATTTTTGTGAGTGGAAGATAGGTAGAAATGTCCTTCCAGCTTGGAGAGCACATGAGAGCTGAAGTGAGAGGACAGAGCTATGTTCTGGGGTGGCCTGAGAACTTAGGTACAAGACTGGGTGAAGGTGGGAACATATAGTTAGGAGGAAATGGGTCTGGAAACCCGGGCTTATTCCTCAACAGCAAACACTTGTCAGTACTTTCAGGGCGTCAGGTGTGTGCCTGGCAATTTGGGCTCCTGATGTGGTGACAGTGGACACGGCCCTGCTCTTGGAGGGGATCTGAGTATGGAGAAGCTTGGGGGCTGACCACTGAGAGAGCGAGAGCCCCACTGTGGAGTGTGTATGAAGGACTCAGTGTGTATTTTTGAGGAAGAGCGTTAAATGAACTGACAAAGGTTTATGAAAAAAGCCTCTGAACTGTGGGAAGGAAATTGGATGGAGAAGGTGGAAGCAGAGGCAGTAAGGATGGAGGGAGAAGTCTGGGGAGGGGGTGGGGGGGCTGGGCAGGAGTGAGGGGAGAGAACATAATCTCAGATGTACTGAGATCTCGAAAGTCTGGTAGTCGTCGCTATCTCTTCTTCTTTTTATTTATTCATTTTTAAAGATGTATTTATTTATGCTTACAGAACTGGGGTACAGGCCAGAGATGCGGAGGGTGAGAAGATTCACCAGAGACAAGAGTGAGGAACAGAACAGGCAGATCGACAAAGTACACTGCTGAGGGGAGCAGCCGGTGGGTTAGAAGAGGTCTGCTGTGCCATGGGGGTCAGATCCCTGACAGGGGGTGAACTTAACTATTTCCACTCCCTGGGCTCTCTCCAGGGAGATACTTCCCAGATCATAATGGTTGTAGTTCTATGAGTTATAGTTTATATAGGCTTCTCTGGCAGAAACTCACTCATGATTTCTTATCTTCAAGCCTGGATAACTGTTAGCCAGTCGGACTAATGAAATGAGAATTTATTATTACAAATGTATACTGCAATAAATGCTGAAGTCTTTTTCTTTTTTCTTTTTCTTTTTTTTTTTTTTGTGGTGTGTACATTTTATAATATCAATGGTCCTTCCAAGGAGTGAACTTGCAAGAACTAGAGCTCAGTCTGGTCCCAAATATCATCATGAAGTGAAGATTTTTGCCAGAAAATGAAACAAATCTATTGCACTAGAGCACCAGAGACAGCCTTATGCTGTATATAATAGAGATATTGATTGTTAATGCTTATTTCATGTGTCCTTGCCATTGCATCCTCTTTTTATATGTTCCCTCCTACCTGTATAGACATTTCTTGGTTTTATGTTGGTGTTCTTGTACCTATTTTCCAATTATATCTCTAGAGAGAAGGCCCCCTCCCCCCCTTTTTTTTTGAGAAGGCCCTTTTTTGAGTCACTGAGCACTACACCAGAAGGACACAGCTGCTGTTCAATGTAATTTTGTTTTTTAAAATGGGTTGCTTTTGTCTTGAGTTATAATTTACATTTAGTAAAGGCACAGATATTAGATATATGTCTGTGGAACTACTGTTCACATTGAAACATAGAATATTTCCAGCACTCCAGCAGGCTCCTCAAGGCCCCTGCTCATTCTCTCCCGCTCCACTATTCTATCACTATGAAGTAATTTTGTCTGCGCTTGAACTTGGATGACTGGAATCCTATAGTATGTGTTCTTATGTGTCTGACTGCTTTTGCTGCACATTAAATCTGAAGCATACAGCTTTTGCCTTTTTTTGTTTGTTGCTATAAAGCATTCTATAGCATGAATAATCTGTTCTTGATCCATTTTACCATGGAGAGACATTTGGCTTGTCCCAGATACTATTATGAACACTTTTGTTTGTGTTTTTTTGAAGGGACATCTGTACTAGTTTTTCCTCATATATACTGGGTTAAATTTCTGGATCATAGGCTATCTATATGTTTAATTTATATAGAGAAGATATCGCCAAACAGGTTTTGCAAGTGATTATACCAATTCATATTCTTCCAGCAGGGTATGACAGTTGCAATTGCTCTGCAACCTCACCAGCACTTGTTTTTCATTTGGTTTAAAAATGTTTAGACAAGTTCTCTTGGTGCTGTGCTTTAACCCGCTGCACCACCAGGGAAGGCCCTAGACAAGTTCTCTTGAAGACATGTGTGGAACAGTATCACTGACTCCACTGACAGAAATAATTATCACTTGCAGTCCTCTTATGATTAGATTCCTGAATTTTATGCTGTTCCTGGCAAACCCCTTCTTTAAATCCCCAGCGATTATTTTCTGCTGACCTTCCCTTGTAACGTTTCAAATATTTGAATGCTGAGGCCAAGTTAATGTGCTTATAATTGCTAATGATTTACCTGTAGGCAGTGCTTCAAGACCAGGCATGGTTTTTGAGACTAGATTTCCTATCAGGGAAACAAAGAGAGCTACTCTGACTTGACATTATTACTTCTCTCTGTGTTCCTGTACAGCCTCCCAAGGGAGATGTTGTTAGATGCTGTGATATTTGCACATCCTTCTCCGATGTTAGCAGGAAGGCAGGGGAGGTGTGCTGGCCCTCTGGCCTCTTTATCAACACCAGAGCTCTAATAAGCCTGAAAGTCAACTTGTAACTTTTTTTTCCTTTTACAATTGTAATATGAGTTTCCCTTGACATGTTTTTCTTAGAGATAAAATTGATATCCCCGACTTTTGTCCTGACCTAGTTTTTGCCTCCAGTTGCTCTTGTTATCTCTAGGAGCCTTTAGCTGCCTGGGCAACAGCTAAGAGAGTGGTAATGCTGCCCTCTCAGCCTCTGGGGCTCCTGTGCTTTGGCGAGTTCATCTGCTGCAGGCTGGAGCACCCAGATGGGCCAGTGGGAGGAGTGAGGAGTGCAGAGCAGCTTCCTCAAGAAGCAGGGCGTCCACTCACCCTTGGCTTCTCCTTGGACTCCAAAGTCTGGTCTCACAGTGTTGATGGGAGGGTGTTGGATGTGGCCTTTTCCTTACTAGCTTCTCCTGTGTCTCCTGAGGCTTCAGGAAACCAAAGATTTGAGAATTGACTTGGTTGTCTCTGTTCTCTTCTAGATAATAATCCAAAGGGCATGGTGTAAATGCTTGGCAGCATGGGTAGGCACCCTGTGTTAGAAGATGGAATTATGGAAGGGATATGGGGCATTTGTAAATATTTCAGGATCTTTTGTGACTTCACTTACGTGGTAATTCCAGTTTGTTTCTTTATGCGATAAGAATACGATGGAACTATATGGATGGTACATTTTTCTTTCCTTAAGGGGAACTGTTAGTAGAGTAGAACGAATAGGGAAATATTGTTGAGTGGAAGAAGAATTGAGAGGTTCAGATTATTGTGACTTTAGACCAAAACAACAAAGTGGGTACCTATGAGGAAGACGACAATTTAAGCCAGCTGGTGCATTTCCCAGCTCTCCACTGCTGACATCATCAAGGCGCTGACATCATCATGGCCGTGAGCCAAATTTCCCCCCGTTTTGGGGTGGTGAAGGAGGAGCACTATGTGTCCTGGGATGCACCCTAGAGTGAGCCCGGGTTGGGAGACAGGTGTGGGGCTGTGGTTTCTGATTGAGGGCAGTGGATGCTCCTGCGGCTTAGTGTATCATCACTTAGAAGCTGAAGATAGGACTTGGAGATGTTTTGGAGAGAAGACGTTGGATCAGGTTAGCCACCTTACTTCTTTGAAAGAAAAGCAGTCCTTATATATTCCTAACACCTGACCCATGGTTCCCTGTTTATCTGTTAGTCCTGTATGCCCCCAAAGAAGGATATGTCTTTAATCTAAGTCCTTGTGTATGAGGCCATGGAAAGTAAGACACTCAAAGCTTCATTTATTGTTAGACACGATTGACTTCATTATAAAAATATTTGTGTTTCTCTGAAAGATTTAGCATTACAAGGACATCTCTATGTTTCTGATCATTATGATATTAGAACAACAAAAATGTTTTCTTGCTCTTGTTAAACCCAGTAGAAGGTGAGAGTTTTTAGGGGTATAGTCTGGAGGGGAAAATAATTATTTTATAAATAATTGTGTTTCATTTTTCTTTCTTACTAGTATATGTGGTTACATAGCTATAAGATTCTCCCATACATCCTGTATAGGACTGAAGTAATAGTTCCAGAAGGAGAAAGGAATTTACTATTGGAGTAATGAAGACTCACAAAAAGGCCAAGTGTTTTTGCTTGACTGTGTCAATCACCTCTCACTAGAGACTAAATAAGTCAATGTGTTAAATGCTTTGGACTGTTAAAAATTTCCACTTAAAACCTTTTTTAAACGGCATCTGAGATCAACTTATTTATTTTGTATGGTAATCCATAGAAATGAATGTAGTTTAATTCTGTGCTTTTCAAATGAATTCTGTATAAGTACAGAATAAGTACACTGATGCAGTGTAGAGGCATAAGAAATGGACTGAGTTTAGATTTCACACTTGTCATTTCTCTATCCTGCTTCACATCCAAGACCTTCATAAATTAGACAAATGAATCTGCTACAGCTTATGACCATCTTTCTCCTCTTTGTTCCACCCTCCTCTCAGGCTTCATAAAGTTTCACATCTTACATTAGTTTTCATCATTCTAAACTCAAACTTCTCAATTGGGTCAGCGTTCTGGATTGCTTGTGCTCAACTGCTATTCTTTGTGTTAAAGCATCTTTTCTAGATGCCTGTACCCCCATGTTTATTGCTGCTTTATTTACAATTGGAAAAACATGGAAGCAGCCCAAATGCCCAAAAGTAGATGACTGGATTAAAAAGATGTGGTACATATATACAATGGAATATTACTCAGCAACCAAAAAAGAGAAACACATGTCTTTTTGGAGCTGGAAAAGATCATGCTTAGTGAGATAAGCCAGAAAGAGAAAGAAAAATACCAATGGTTTCACTCATAGCAGGAGTATAATGGACCAGGCGAGAAAATAACAGAAATAATGAACAACCATATACCAGAGACATTTTGTGGGGGTGGATTGGGGAATGGGATCAAAAACGGGGGAGGGGAGGGAAATGCACGGGATTATGGTGATGGCACACGGGTGACTTGGTGATGGGAAACTCGCGGGGATTACAATTGAGATGGAAAAAAAATGTACAAAATGATGTAAAAATAAACTTTTGTAATAAAAAAACATCTTTTCTTTCTTGTCAAATGTTAATTTTTTAAATAAATAAAGTTATTTATTTATTTGTAAAGATTTATTGACTTACGCATTCAGAACTGGGGTGCAGGCCAGAAATTCAGATGCAGTGAGAGGATTCATCATGGACAGAGTAGGGAGCAGAACAGGCAGATAGACAAAGTATACTGCTGAGGGGAGCAGCGGGCTGGTCAGGAGAGGTCTGTTATGTCATGTGGGTCACCTCCGGGGCTGGGGATTGAACTCATGCGGAAGTGGCTTTAGCCTCTTAGTGCTGTGCTTTAACCCGCTGTGCCATCAGGGAGGGTCCAAATCTTAATCTTTTAAGAGTCAGTATCCTTTTAGGCACTACAATACTTTTTTATTGTGAAAACAAGTACTTGAAAACTAGGCATTTATAACTTGAGAAATGAAAGGAAAATGTTGAAGAATTTCTGTTTTTACTTTTTTGCCCAAAGGGGAATTTTCATACTTTAATTCACATATATGTCACTGGGATTGAGTTGCTTTTTGTACTAGTTGTTTCTGTATTTAAGCATAAGAAAGTTTAGATAGTCTCAGAAAAGGACCAACAATGCAGCTTCCCAGTGTTTATCAAATTATTTAAAATTGAGTATTTATTTTATACTCCAGAGAATAAGTCTCTCCATCTGAGGTGTGGCCCTATTCCTTTAAGTCATATACAGTCTTGTAAATCATTTTTTTTCTAAATAAAAATCCCTACTGAGATTTTTCTTCAAAAAAGAATTAAGTCTTTCTGTTAGTAACTAGTACAGGATATTTTCTTTTTTACATTGTCTGTTTTCACAATAAAATTTAAATTGCAGTTCTGCTTTTGGCAGTGGTGGGCTGGTTTGTTGTAAACCAGTTGAACTAAAAGCAAAAAAAAAAATTTTTTTTTTAAATATTTACTTATTCATATAGAACCAGGGTACAGGCCAGAGATGCGGAGGGTGAGAGGATTCCCCAGAGACAGAGTGGAGCGCAGAACAGGCAGATCGAGGAAACACACTGCTGAGGGGAGCAGCGGGCGGGTCAGGAGAGGTCTGCCGCGCCATGTGGATCTCCTCCGGGGCAGGCGGGAATCGAACTCATGCGGAAGTGGCTTAAGCTTCTTAGTGCAGTGCTTTAACCTGCTGCGCCACCAGGGAGGTCCGAAAGCAAAAAATTTTAAAGCCAAACAAAAACCTATGTTTGTGCATGCATGTTCATAACAGTACTGATAATGACCAAAAGATGAAAATAGTATGAATGTCCATTGGTGGACGAGTGGCTTAACAAATTGTGGCAGATGCTTGCAGTGGAATATTATTTGGTCATGAACTAAACTGAAATGAAATACTGACACATGTTACAATGTGGATGAACCTCAAAAATATATACAGTATGAAAGAAATCAGACCCAAAAGGTTATATATTTTATGATTCTGTTTATATGAAATGCTCTTTCTCAAAAGAGAGCTGATTTGTGGTTGCAGGGTCTAGGGACAGGAGGGTAGTGTGAGTAACTCTTAATAGGCATTAATTTCTTTATGGGTACTTGCAGGGATGGAATGTTTTGGAACTAGAGATAGGTGATAGTTGCTCAGCATTGTGACTTTATTGAATGCCACCAATTGCTCCAAAATGGCTTTGTGTGTGTGTGTGTGTGTGATTTCAACTTAATAATTAGAAAGACAACTATTTTCAATGCCTTTTGGATAGCTACCAATACAATACTAGTTGTGGAGCCAGTATTCCTAGAGAAGCAAATCTGTTAGCACCATTTTCCTTTGAGGCATAAACTTGTTTCAACTGAGCAAAATTTATAAAAGACTCATGGGTAGGAGAGACTAGAAATACATTTTATAATTCACCAAAAATGATGAGTTCTGGTGAATACATCATGCCTTTTACTTGGGAGCCCTAAAAGATTATAGTCTATGAATATGGGTAAGATGGAAAGGGACCAATCCTTGCAAAAACAGAAATCTAACACATTATCTTTATTCAATTAAGTAATCTGCTCTATTTCAACTCCCTGTCAGAAGCAAAACTGAAATCCTCTCTGGAGAAAAATCAACATTCTTCAGAATTTCAAATTTATCTTGAATAGTTTTATGCACAGTTACTAGTCTTTAGAAAAATAATATGGTATAACAGAATAATTGATCAAGAAACCAAGAGACAAAATAGACAAAAGAGACATACTTTGCTTTGGAGTTAGCAAAACCAGTCTTTAAAATAACTGTGGTCACTATATCCAGGCAATTAAATAAGGTGGAGAATTTAACTGGAACTAGAACTATAAAGAGAGTAGAACTGGAAACTCAAAAGAGAATGAAGATCTCAACTAAAAATCTATGTAACGGAAATAAGAATTCAATCATGGGTTTACATACAGTCAGATATAGTTGAAAAAAGAAACAGTGAATTAGAAAATAGATTAAAATAATCTCCATATTGAAATATGGAGAGAAACATGAATTTGGAAAGAAACAGAAAGGGAGAATAACAAGAATTATTTGGGACATAGTAAAAATAATTACTATAAGTGTATTTAGAGCCCCAGAAAATGAGGGAGGGAGGAGGGATACACTATTTCAACAATAATGGCCAAAACCGCATACTGAAAATGTTAACCTAAAGAAAGCTAGTGTAACTATATTTTATTACTGTCATCTAAGTTGACTTTGAAAGGATATTGGAATGCCTTTTATTTATTTATTACATGATTATTACATGCTTATTACTGTTTAAAGGCTATTTCTTTTATTGATTTACCTAACAGAATCAGAGGTGTCATAGTTAATAAAAATGCTTGTCCTAGTCTTGTTGGCTTTGACAAAAATGAGATGGTGGTAAATTATGTGAGCAAGTCTGTGCTGCTCACATAATAATTTTGTGAGTTTCTAAGCATAGAAGGTGTTACTTCCAGAAACAGATATTTTAGGCTATGTTATATTTATATTTTCCTATGGTTTTATTTTTACATTTTAAATTTAAAATGGTGTCAAATTAGTTGTATGTCTTAAATAGGGTGCCTAATCCATACGTATTATAAATTGCTAGCTGGTACTCCTCATCCATTTATTAAACAGTGTTTGACTTCCTGGGGTAGATTCTTTATCATACATTACATTTTATATACAATGAAGATTGTTAGTTATTAGTTTCTTTTCTTTTGCTTTCTAAGGTCAAAGTAACATTGATTTACTGATGCCACAGAATTTATTATGTATCATTCTGTATTGTAAATGGAAATTCATAATTAATTAGTTTCTCTTTCAAGTTTACTTGAGTATTGAATTCTGTTTGAAAAATTGAAGCTCATAGCTGCATAGGTCAAGTGAATGGTTGGAACAGGCTAAATCATATAGCTTGTCACTGAAACCCTGGCTTGCATGTTGTTTATTTAAACATCATGCACCTATGATGTGTACATCTTTAAAAAATGTTTGCACTGTGTGTTTAGTGCTTGAAAGCCAAATGTATCTCATGGAGAATGAGTGATTTATTCAGAAGTGTATTTAGTGCACAGCTACAAAAGTGGAAAGAATCAGCTGTAGCAGGGTTATCCTCATTTGAGATTTCTGTTTACATGTTTATTTTTTAATTTTTTAAAAGATTTCTTTATTCATACAGAACTGGGGTACAGGCCAGAGATGCGGAGGGTGGGAGGATTCACCAGGAACAGAGTGGGGAGCAGAACAGGCAGATCAACAAAGCACACTGCTGAGGGGAGCAGCGGGAGGGTCAGGAGAGGTCTGCCATGCCATGTGGTCACCTCCGGGGCAGGTGGGGATCGAACTCATGCGGAAGCGGCTGTAGATTCTCAGTGCTGTGCTTTAACCCGCTGCCACCATGGAGGGCCTGTTTACATGTTTTAATATTGCCACGTTAGTCTGTAAGTATCAATTGTAGGAAAAAAATCTGTTGACATTTTCTGATTGGAAGATTCAGAAAATTAAAAATAGTCAGCAGGTGGAGGATGTTTCAAGTTAACGAGCTTGCACTAGAATTCCCAGTGGTGCTTATAATTTCCCTGGTAGTTGCATGTGTGTGTATATGCATATTTGTACATGTATGTTTGTGCTCACAAGCAATTGCAAAGGCATAGAGTTAAGGGGGCCTACAAGAATAGAACTTTCGTAAGGTGTGGTAACCCACAAATCTAATTCTTCAGTAGATCTTAAGAAGGCTGCATGGAGTGAGTTTCTAGGGAGATGGCTTCATGAGCATTTAAACTATTCTACAAACGTGGTCAAGGATAGCATCTGTTGTGTCCCATGTTTCTATGGTTTGCCTTTCGGTAGGTCATTTATATAGCCTGAAAACGCTTTGGTTTTCCAGAGCTTGCTATAAAAAATAATTAGCAGTTTTCTCAAACTTGAAATTTAGATATTATCATTTAGTTTAAATGAATAGCCTTTACAGAAATTACTCTGTAGTTTAAAATTTTAGCTTTTCATTCATTTGATATGAACTATTCCTATGTAGAAATGACTCGCTTTCGTTGGCTTTCCCAAGGCATAGTTCTCACCCTTGTCTGATTTGATGCTTACAACATGTGAGGTAGTTATTAATATTAACTACATTTTACAAATGAGGAAACCAGTTTTACAGAGAGTGAAAAGCATCCCCATGGAACAGGAAGTTCCCTTTCCTATCTACCAGATAGCTTAGGTTTGTCAGTTTTCCTGGAACTATACCTTAGAGTTTTATATAAAATGAAAACAAACAGATTCATGCAATCCATTTGTATTTGTAAAGATCGGTAATATAACTAGCTTTAAATGGTCCCCATTGAGAAACATATTTGTTATAACTAATTCTTAAAGATTATACATGAATTACAAGCACACGACTGTAGTGAATACAATTTACTTATGTAGGTATTTTTCTTCATAAGTTCTATTCTGATTCTGCCCTACAGATTTTGTTATATATAGCTTTCATTTTGTCTTCTGACCACAGGCTAGATATCAACAGTTCACTATAGTAGGTGGTGGAATGGGAATCCCATTTGAATTAGCTCTGCTAAAAAGAAAACATGATTTTAGAGATCGGGCTGCTTGATTTCTCCTATTTAGAAAATTTAGAAAATTTCAGTCTACTATCAATTATATTTCTACCTCTTACTGAATTTCCCCTTCTCAGTGGGACCGTGTTTGCCACATATCTCACATGAGTTCTACTCCTGGTACCTGAGTATCCATGTATATAAAGTAACAGGGAATTTGCTTATGGACTTAGTGAAGTGGGTCTCAAGATAAATTAAGATATCCCAAGCCCATGAATGTTGTTATGTTTCTTTCATATATTTGGTGAGTACTGACTTAAATTGTTTAGGCAAATCATAAAGTTAACTGAACTTTAACACACACTCATGCAACAACTTTGAAGAAAATGCATGGCAACTGTAGGGAAAATGGACTTAGTCAGGCTCTTTTTCACTTCCCACTGCTAGCCTCTATGACTCCCACTTGAAGCATTGCTTCCCTCCCAGGTTTCGTTGCCCATGTGATAATGTGCTATTTCAAAAAGCTTTTGGAAGCATGAGCACAGGACACACACACCTATGATGATGGACACCCAAGCTGAGAAGTCCCAGCAAGTGCAGATGAACACATATGTAAATACAGATACTTGGGAGGCATCAGGGGAGATTTGCAGGGCATAGGGCTCTCAGCTGCTGCCTGCTGCCCTTCTGTCTGCTGGTCTGCCTGCGAGTCTCGTCCCCTGAGCCAGCATGAAAGGCATGTTGGAGATACCAAAGGCTCCAATATTCCCCTTTCCTCTGCCTGAATCAACAATGAACCTGCCTGGTCTGGGATGGTTTTGCACAATAGAAGGGAGACAAGAATAAAGAAACATGGCAACATTTCTCTTAGAAGGAAGTCTTCATTTTTTCAACAACGTTTTCTGTCTATGTAAAATTAAAGTTTAGTCTCATTGTGACAAATGATAAATCAAGCAGACCCAATGAATTTATAGCATGTGTACCTCTTAGTGTGGCAAAATTATATGTGTGGCTATTGGGGGCTGATGTACCTTAGTTAAGTAAGAGATCTCTCTGGTAAAAATCTTCTTGATAGTCCAGTCTGTCATTTTCACCTTGACCTTAAACTTTTTCTTTCCAAATGAAATCACGCAAACACTCCTGTCCTACCAAATGTTGGCTTCTCAGCATAGCTGGAATAAATAATTCAGCTGCTGTGTCTGTGTCTGTGTCTTTGCTTTCTGCTTTCTATACATTATTGATATTTCATTCCATCACTGCACCTGAGATGATGAAAAGTTTCCATGAAGCCCATGCTCATTTGATGAAGGTAGCTGGATTGCCAGCAAGATCTGCACCTCTCCCTTCACAATACTCCATGGGTAAATTGGGTGATAGGTAAGCTTTCAGATAACTGACCATGTTTTCAGGTAGGAGGGAGATTTGTGGAATAAGATGATCTCTGAAGGAAACTATGTCAAAGAACCATCTACCTGCATTTTCACAAGAGGCTGTGGCAAGACCTTACCCAGTTCATTGTCCTTCATCGAATAAAAGGAAACACCTGCATAGGCTTTGGGCCTTGTGGCTTTGCATCCCCAGTTTCCAGCTGCTGCTACTGCTGCTCATCTGGGGACTGTACCTCGAGAACCTCTCTTGTTGGCAACCTACTTATAGCTCTGAGTCTCCCAGGACCAACTCTGTCCACTAGGCACAAAAACTCCTACCTTGACAGAAGTTTCATTATAAGGGTGGAGTGGACTTAAAGTGTCAAGCACTGTAGATGCAATAATGGGTATTTGATGCTGCTGTTGTTAACTGTAGTTATCTTTACAGACTATAAATCTTCTCAGAAAATATGCACATAGCTATTTCCCTCTGCTAGGGCACTAAATATACTGAATGAAACATAAGATGAGTAAGATATTCCTTCCTTCAAGGAGTTTATAAGTCATTGAAGGCTATTAAAATCTAGACAAATAAGCCTAGGACCTGATAATAACTATAATAGGAATATAAATCTGATGCCAGCAAGCACAGGGCAGGTTCATTATTGATTTGGGCAGACTGATAAAGGAGAGTCCTGGAGCTCATGGTGGATTTTTCAGATTTTAATGCTCTCCCAGGGAACCAGATACACGGGCACACCACACAGGGAGGCAGGCAAAGGCGCAGGCAGGGTGGGGTTGGAGGCATGCAGGCAGCTGAGCTTCTCAGCAACCCAAGAATCTTTAAGGTTTCTCTGGGCTCTTTCTCTGGGCTCTTTCCAGCATCCTCTCTCCTGCACCAACCACTTCTATACTCATAGGGCACATCCTCTCATAACCATCTTCCAGCTGAACAGTGCTGCCTTTATAGCCTTGGCCGCTTGGCTCAGGTATGCCTGCACCCATACTCCAGGTGTGCACAATCAAGCATGCATGCCTGTGCCCACGGCCCCAGTCGCCTTCTGCACTAACCCCATTTAGACTTCAGGTGATAGCTACAGAGATAGTGGTATCAAAAGCCTGATTAACTTGTTTACTCTCCAGTAGGAAAGACTCCAGAGGGATTGGTTTTAGCTAGAAGGTTAGGAGTTTTGCTTGGAGAAAATATATTTGTGCCAGATGTTAAGGATTACGTAGGATTTGGAAACATGGGGCAGAAGAATTGGGCATTCCTAATGAAGGCCAGAAAAAGGGTAGGGGTAGCCTCAGGCTATGATTTGGGTATAGACAGAGGTTGCATTCAGTTGGCACTTGGGAGTTTTAGAAAGAGCTGGTGGAGAACAGTACGTGCAGGAAGAGGGACTGGATAATGATCATGGAATCCCTTGGATTCTTCCATTTGCTTCCCCTCTCTTGTCCAAACATTTACAATTAAGTTTTGGAAAGCAAACACATATTGTTAAGCTTTCTCAACAAAATCTCAGTATATTTCCTGAGCCTTACTTGGGTGGGGCATTGGTATGCCTTTCTCAGCAAGGTTGTTTCCATACAATTATAGACTGTGTTTTAAATTTCTTTTTTTCTTTTGAGACGCCTGATTGCTTTGATTGATCCTGTGGGATGACTTTAAGCACTCTGGCATGCTTCTCTCAGAGGTAGAAAAAGGAGGTCATTGCAAACTAGGGAAAATCATCTTCTGTTATAAAGTAGGGTTGGAAAGCAAGAGCCCACAGGCCAGTTTGCCTCATGACTTGTTTTTGTGTGACCTCTTAGCTAAGAGTCATTTTACGTTTTTAAATGATTGAAAAAAATCGAGGAAGATATTTCATGGCATGTGAAAATGATATCCAATCCAAATTCCGGTGTCCATTAGTAAAGTTTTATTGGAAAAAAGCCAAGCTCATCTGTCTGCGTAGGTCTGTGGCTGCTTTAGTGTTGCAGCTGAATAATTCAGTGCTTGCAACAGAAAGTACCTTTCTACACTTACTGTCTGGTGACTCCCTCACAGAAAATATTTGTGAGTGCATGGTCTAAAGCAGTAATTCTCAAGAACTTTCCAGTACATTTGAGTCACTAGGAGGGCTGTTGAAACACCATTGCTGGGTTCACACATGGACTTCTAATTCAGTGAGGTAGAGCCCAAGAATCTGCATCCTTAACAATTCCCAGGTGATGCTGATGCCTAAGTTGATGGTCCTGGACCATCTTTTGAGAACTGCTGGTCTAAAGCAGTGCTGCTCAGACTTTAATATGGAAATTAATTTGAGATCTTGTTAAAAATCAGACTCTTACTGTGGGGTGGCACTTATGCACCTGCTTTTCTAACAGGATCATGGATAAAGCCATCTCAAGCATTCACATCTGATAGTCTTGATCATTTTTGTCTGATTCAGCAGACTTCTTTGGAGATGAAGGAACATTTTTTTGTGAGTAGGTTGTAACTATTTGGGGAAGTTAAATTAATTGGCGGCTGTTAGATGGTAAGCAAAGAAATATGCTGGGGCTATTTATAGTTAATTTTCAGTTTATGGGGATGTTCAGTTGCTGTTGATTCTTTTTTTTTTTTAAAGATTTATTTATTCATACAGAACTGGGGTACAAGCCAGAGATGCGGAGGGTGAGAGGATTCACCAGAGACAGAGTGGGGAACAGAACAGGCAGATCAACGAAGTACACTGCTGAGGGGAGCAGCGGGCAGGTCAGGAGAGGTCTGCCGTGCCATGTGGTCACCTCCGGGGCAAGCGGGAATCGAACTCATGCAGAAGTGGCTTTAGCTTCTCAGTGCTGTGTTTTAACCTGCTGCGCCACCAGGGAGGGCCGCTGTTGATTCTTTTACTGTAATTGCGTTTACTCTCATCGTGACTTATGTTAGATTTTATATTGCTTTATTGAAACAAATTAATTTAAACCTTCAATTTGTTAATTAAGATTTCATTGAAATCTAATGTTTTGGGTGTTGAGAATGTGGCTGAAAATCCTGTCTGCTTTTTGGAAGCAGGGCTGCTTTCAAAAGCCTGGCGCTCTGCTGAGTAAGTGTTTAGTGATGGTATGCAACATGAAACCGATCTGAATATCAGGGGCTGGACAATTGCTTTGGGGTGCATTAGTTTTACAAAAGGACACTGCTTAAGAAAAAACGTTGGCATTATTTTAGAATTTTTTGAGGATTTACAAAAAAGTTAATATCTAATATGTTTGTCATTTTTATTTAGAAAAATCATTGTCAAATGATTTACCAAAGTCACATGAGAGCTCTAATTTTTGCAATAACTTTGATTGTTAAGGGATGCAAATTATCCATGAGCTTTTTTGAACCCAAGCCAGCCTCCTAGGTAAAAGTATTTTTGTACAATTCTCTTGGAGGATAGAGAATTTAGTACATGGTACTTAGGTCTGGTTGGTCCTAGTTAGGTGGCAATTAAAATTTTAATTTTAATTCAAGGAAAAGATGAGCAGTCAGATTTTTGTTTACTTTTCAAATATTTCCTCAGACAGGAAAGCAATAAGTAATTTTAGGTAAGCCACCTTTTCTTTGAGAAAAGATTTGAGGGACCCTTTAATTTTTAAAAAGGGATTATTTGCCACAAGGTTAAGTTTTATCCAGAATTTAAAGACAACTTTCTAATATTGATGAAACAATAGAGTATGGGAGTAAAATATAATTTATTATTCTTGGAAATTGTATATTTCATTGGGCTGGTTGAGAATATAGTTAGTTGTAAGTATATTGTTGATGCCTAAGGGGAAATTCTCTTTAGAAATTCAGATTTCATAGGCCATTTTTTCTGGTTACAAGGTGACAGTTCATTTTTCATTTTGTTTTGGTGAGAATGGTCTTAATCAAAAAATCTGGTAATAACAAATGCTGGTGAGGTGTGCAGAAAAAGGAACTCTCCTACACTGCTGGTGGGGATGCCAATGCTCCGTCCTCTATGGAAAGCTGTCTGGAGGACCCTCACATTACTAAAAATGGAGGTACCACATGACTCAGGAGTTCTACTACTAGGAATCTACCTAGGGGACACAAAAACATTAACTTGAAAGGAAACCAATACTCCTATGTTTATTGAAGCACTATTTGCAAGAGTTAACCTAATGCCACAAACAGATGAATGGCTCAAGAGGGAGATTTGGTGTGTGTGTGTGTGTATACACATATCTACACATACAGCAGAATACTATTCAGCAATCAAAAAGGTAAACTTGTGCCATTTGTAGTAACATGAAGGGAGTGGTTATAAGGAAAAAGAAAAACATTGGATGGTTTCACTTCTAGGAGGAGTATAGGGAAAATGCACAAAGGATCAAAAACAAAAAGACATGGGGGGGGAGGACAGGTATTAAAACAGGGGAGGGAAGAGCACAAGGGTCGATGGTGATGGTTCACAGGTGATGTGGTGGTGGGAGATTTATGGGGATTACACCTGAGGGAGCTTTCAAATACTGTACAGAATGAATCATGATGTAAGAGAAAAGGGACAGTTCATTTTCACAAGTTAGCAGATTTATGCAAACACATTTATTGATCATGATGGTAACTACTTTTCATTAGGCAAAGTAATTTTTTTTTAATTTTTATTTATTTGTGCATACAGAACTGGGGTACAGGCCAGAGGCGCAGGGGCAGTGAGAGGCTTCACCAGAGACAGAGTGGGGAACAGAACAGGCAGATCGATGAAGTACACTGCTGAGGGGAGCAGCGGGCGGGTCAGGAGAGGTCTGCCACACCATGTGGTCACCTCCGGGGCAGGCGGGAATTGAACTCATGCGGAAGCGGCTTTAGATTCTCAGTGCTGTGCTTTAACCTGCTGTGCCACCAGGGAGGGCCAGGCAAAGTAATTTTATAGTTGCTCTGACCTCCAGAATCAAGGTCCTCTAGAGTGGGAACTTTGTGGCTAAGTGCTAACTAGAGGACTGTGTACTGAATTGTACATATACCTCCAAGCTATAAATGTGTTAACTCATAGTGGATAGGAATGTTTTCAAATAATTCTAAATCACATGTATCATTAAAGCTCTTATTTTTTTTTTTAAGATTTATTTATTTGTGCACACAGAACTGGGGTACAGGCCAGAGGTGTAGGGGCAGTGAGAGGCTTCACCAGAGACAGAGTGGGGAGCAGAACAGGCAGATCGATGATGTACACTGCTGAGGGGAGCAGCGGGCGGGTCAGGAGAGGTCTGCCACGCCATGTGGTCACCTCCGAGGCAGGCGGGGATAGAACTCATGCGGAAGTGGCTTAAGCTTCTTAGTGCTGTGCTTTAATCTGCGCCACCAGGGAGGGCCCATATTTCTATTTTAAGAAAATAAGACTCTGGCTAAGAGATAGTACTTACAAGGAGGCATTTTTTGGTTTTGTGTAAGAAGGAACTTTTTAACTCCTTAGAGTTGCTCAAAAATAGAACAGGCTGTCTTGTGAGGTGGTGACATTCCCTACAATTAGAAGTGTTCAAGCAGACGGCAGGTACCTTCCTGTCAGAGATCCTGTGGGTGGGATTCCTCTGTTAGGTAGGAAATTAGTCTCTTGGTGTCTAATTTTTCTCCCTCATTTCAATATTGCTTATTTCAATAGTCTCATAAAATTGCTGCTTTCAATCTGTTTAAATGTCAGAGGCTTCATAATTCAGTAGGGAACATATTTTAGATTACCATGGTGGACATGTAACACATAGCTTTCATTTTGAAAATGCCAGTTGTTCCTTTTACAGTGTGGTGGGAAGGAGAGGAACAACTTCCCCTGGTCTGTATAAGGCCTCTATATTCTAACACTCGTCTACTCTCCACTGCCATCGCTGGAGACTTTATATCGTAAGGCCAGTGCTGATCTCAAGTATGGAATGGGGGCTCCCTCACTTCACCCCATTGGATGTTGATGGGTCCCCATTGCAATTAAAGGTATTGTGGAAAAGTTACCAGATTTTAATATGTCAAGCTGCTTAACATTTCTGAGCTTCATATTCCTTTTACCTTATAGGATGTTCGTATATTTTGTAAAAAACATGCATATTTAGTAGGATTTATATGTTCAAACTTATTTTAAATCAAGAAAACAACTTGTTTATCTTTGCTGCTAGGGAGGGATTTTTAAAAATCTGGCTTATTTCATTTTAGTGTAATGTTCTCCAAGTTCATATGTTAGCATTTCCGTCCTTGAACCTCCCTGGTTGTACAAGGGGTTAAGATGCAGCACAATGAAGCAATCCGCCAGCCACTGCAGCAGAAATCCAATCCCTGGCCAGGGAGGTGACCCACATGGCATGGCAGATCTCTCCTATCTTGACTAGTGCTCCCCTTTGCAGTGTATTTCAGTCAATCAGCCTGTTCTGCTCCCCACTCTGTCTCTGGTGAATCCTCTCACCCCTTACATCTCTGGCCTGTTCTCCAACTCTTGTATGCATGAATCAATAAATAAATCTTTTCTTGGTTCTTGTTAAAAAAATAATTTCCTTCCTTTTTGAGGTCAAGTGATATTCCATTGTGTTTATACACCACATTTTGTTTTTCATTCTTTTAGTTAATATACAGTGGAGTATTTATTCATAAACAGTTATTTGGCTTTGAAGAGAATAATCTTTTTATACATTACTCTGCAATTTCCGGTTTCAATTTAGCAATGGTTTGTATACATCCCTGTAAATTGCTACATTCAGAAGCTAACCTTCTTTCTCTTCTTTATATGTATACATGGGATTATCTACACTTAGATGTTTTTAGATTTTTTGGGGGTAAACTTTTGTTTTCCTTTCTCTACCCTCTATTATCATAGGTAAATCTGTGTTAATTTCCTAGAGTGTATCTTCCTGTGCTTTTATCTGTGTCCATATAAACATGTAAGAATTTGGGCATATTTTGGCTTTATTAGCTTGTATCACATAAAACACACTTTCCGTGTCTTAACTGTCTCATTTAACACACCCTTATAGAAGTACTTCTAACTCAACTGGTATTACATTTTATTTCTATATTTGGTTTCTTGCTATGGAGCCATCATTATTATTCAGCAGTTACCCTCTGAATAAACTTTGTTCTGTCCTCCATTTTGCTTTTAGGAGGGCGCTACAAGATATGTATTTGTGCATTTATTCTTTTCCACCTTTTTAATTTTTTTTTAAAGATTTATTTATTTGTGCATGCAGAACTGGGGTATAGGCCAGAGGCTCAGGGGTGGCAAGAGGCTTTACCAGAGACAGAGTGGGGAGCAGAACAGATGACTGATGAAGTACACTGCTGAGGGGAGCAGCAGGTGGGTCAGGAGAGGTCTGCCTCGCCATGTGGATCTCCTCCGGGGCAGGCGGGGATCGAACTCATGCGGAAGTAGCTTTAGCTTCTCAATGCTGTGCTTTAACCCGCTGCACCACCAGGGAGGGCCTCCACCTTTTTAATTTTAAAGAAAATACTACAATAACTGGACACATCATAATGTATTTTTAGCAATAGATATTGCCAGATTTCTTCCACAATTCTATAACAATTTACACCACCAGCAGCAATTTGTGAATGTCCTTTTCTTGACATTTCTGTTAGCAATAGGTGTTACTGTTTTTTATAATTTTTGCTATGCTAGATGGAAAGCATAAATTTGAGTCGTTTTTCATATATTTGGTCTTTTGGATCTTGGTATTTCAGGTTCTTTTAAGGATATTTATTTTATTTATTTATGAATACAAGAACTGGGGTATAGGCCAGAGGTACGGGAAGTAAGAGCACTCACTAGAGACATAGTGGGGAGAACAGGCAGATCCACTGAAAAACTCTGTTGAGGGGAGCAGTGGGTGAGACAGGAGAGGTCTTCTGTGCATGTGGAGTACACTGGCTGGGGATCGAACTCATGTAGCAGGGGCTGCCAAGAGTTTTCTAGTGCTGAGACATAACTGCTTGCACTACCAGGGAGGCCTGGATCTTGGTTTTTCTGTAATTGGCCTTTTTAATATCTGTTTGCATGTCTTTCCATTGGGTTATTTTAAGGAGGCTCTGTATTTTATTAGTATTTTTGCAAATCTATTATCCCCTCCCGCCAAGTTTATTGTTTCTATCTAGATCTTATTTTTATGATAGCTTCGCTCTTCAAGATTTTTGATTTTTATATTATCTTTTCTGTATGCATTTTGTTTAAGATTTCTTTGTTTTCTTGGATAAGATTTCCACACATTCCAGGTTGTACACAGATCCTCTAGATTTTCTCTTAAGGACCTATTAGTTTGCTTTTGGAATCTAGCCTTTGCCTTATCTATAATTTATTTTTATACATGGCATATGAAATTTATTTTGTTCCAAATAGTCAGCTGAAAGTGCTAGCACCATTTATAAAATATGAACAAAATATTGAAGGGGGAGTTGAGATTTCCCTTATTGGACATTAAGATATACTATAAAGATTACTATAATAAAATCTATATGATAGACAAATATATCAGTGGAACAGAGTAGAGACATTAGAAATATTCCAGTTAAAAAAATTAGTATAT
Source organism: Condylura cristata (assembly GCF_000260355.1). NCBI lineage: Eukaryota > Metazoa > Chordata > Mammalia > Eulipotyphla > Talpidae > Condylura > Condylura cristata. Next base: position 41,899,125 of record NW_004567111.1, read on the forward strand.
GAAACAGTGATATTTAAATTCTACTAGTTGAAAATAATATATTCCAGTTTTACCTTAAAATTTTTACCTTAAAATTACCTTAAAATTTTAAGAGAAATAAATTAGAAATTTCAGAGTGCATTCACTTTTACTAACAATGCAGTCACATTTTTATGTCATTTGCCAGCAAGTTCTGCAGAAAATATAGCATAAATACTCAAGAGAGTCTCATGACTTTCTGTTTTTCAGTGAATGTGACAGTGGAAACCCTCTTGTTTCTGTTCATAGCATTGAGCACTGACAAATGTGAGTTAAGGTCCCCTTGTGTTGCTTTTTAATTTCAAGACATTGCTGATGACACAGCCTGCTCCAGTTTTCTTTCCTACCAACAAAACAAAATTGTTCCTGCCTATGAGTTTTCCCACTGGTTATTCCATGCACTCAGAGCCTTTGGTAACATGTTCTAAATGAATGTAACTGGCTGAATTAGGAGGCAAGATAGATTTATTTATTCATTAATGTGCATGCAGTGACCGAGCAGTGTATGTGTAGTTCTTGTAGAGAAGTTTTGGGTAGTAAGATGTAGTGGTGGAAATCTCTTTAAAGACAGCATTTGAATGGGGCCAGATAGCACAGTTTAGGTTTGACTGATAGCCGGTGTCAGTATATGATTCATAGGGAAGATGGCCTTCCAAGAACATGAGCAGCATAAACAGTTGTGTATGTGCAATTGATGGGTGGAGCAGATGTGTGAGGAGGGGGAGTGACCAGCTGAAGAGTAGGGGCCCAGCCTGTAGCTACTCTTAGGCTACATTCATTTCGGGAGTTCGCCTCGAGGTGGTTGGAGTGCAGTATATCCAGGTGTTTCTTCATAGACCAGCTATATTTTGTACCCTGTTAATTCCTCCTAAAATAGCTGCCATTTAATATGCAGTGCCAAATTCATTAGGTACTTCATAGGATCAACACTGTCAATTCAGTTGATAGATCCTGGTTTCACATAAGAAAACTGTAACTGAAGAGACTGCCTCCCCCGGCTCGGTTTATTGCAGCCACATGGCTCAGACTCCTGTAAGCCCATATACTGTGACCTTTGTGTTCGTACACACCACCTTCCTGTGCTACTACACATGCCTGCCATCTGCCTGGCACTGAACAACTTTTGTGACCACACCCATACTGTAATTCACATTATGGATAATGCACCCTGTCAATAATTAAATTGACTTAAAAATATAAATACAAACAATAGGCAGGTTAATAGGCATCTAGGGAAGGTTTTTATGTAGCATGGCACATTAGGAAAGCGTTACCTTGTCAGAGCCATTCAGAGAGGAATGCAATGGCCCACTTAGACTATCTTTAATTGCTCACTATAAATAGCTTAATGATGGTGCCTTAGAAAGAGTCTGAAATAACTGAGAACTCACCATGACCCACATATGTGATGTTTGCCTAGGTGTCTGTGTTAGGAAAAACTGATGTTCATGTGTGAGATGGTTTTCATGCTGAAATGGAGGCTTAATTTCCAAGCCCATCATTTCACGCCTGCTCTTTTTAGATCCCACTGTCTCTTTCATTCCTTTCAGCCCTCGTTAGTGGTAAGGTCATAGTTAATGCTCAGTATCATTTTTACATCAAGCCACCATTCCACCTCCCACTTGACCTGGCAGTGAACAGTAGTGCTCACTGGAGTGTGGGCCTTAACGAGACCTGTCCCTTCTTGGCATGCCCCCTTCTGCTCTGTCAGGGGAACCCAGATGTTTTGCTCTGCTTTAGACATTGGTAAAATCTTGACTCAGTCACTAGATCATTTTTGCCATAGTTCTCAACAACATTTGCCAACTTTCTCTTCTAGTCCTCAGGCAGTAATTTCTCCAGTGTTTTTCTCCCCGTCCTGGTTGTAAGTTCTTCCACATTACATGGAGCAACAATCCAATGCTTCTCTGATTCCTCTCTCTACCTCACACCTGCTATATGTTCATTTCCCTCCTTGGTGAGGTGTCACACCAAGATTGGTAGGTTGCTCCACCATAATCTGTTTCGTTTAAAGTAAATGGACCCAGTGGAATTAGAGACTGGCTTGGTCAGGTGGAGTACACTGAAAAGCGAGGGGCTGGTGGTAGAAGGCTCATTTATCGTGGGGTGTAAATGTGGCTTGGAAAAAACCACCAAGAAACCAGACCACATAACACAGAAGATTAAAGAGGAATGATTGAGGAAGTGTAGGAGGAAATAATAGATGAGCTGGTAGGAAGAATTTGTGTGAGATCAGGCAGGAAGAAGGCCATCCTAGAGAAGGTGAAATGACTTTCATGATCTGTAGATTTGCACCTGCCTTTCTGCGTGTGCTGAAAGACATTCCATATTGCATCAAGAATGCTGGAGTTGGTTGTAACTTGACCAGAAGTCAACTCAGTACTTTGGTTCACAGATGTCAGTAACTTGGGTTGTAATCTGCTATCCTTTTCCTATCTAGAGAGGTGATCCCCTCCTTATACATAGAAATCTCTACCAGTATTGATAGTGGCCATTCATGAAATATTCATGTTTCTTTTTTGTTCCTGTTTTTTCCCTCCATATTTATCAACACTCAGTAGAGCAGGAATATTTTTCTTTTATTCAGGTTTTTTACACACACACACACACACACACACATATATATTTAAATATCTATCTGTATTTATATATTGTTTTCCATAATATAGAGAAAATATTCATAGACTTGCTAGGGCCACGGAGGTGAATTGAGAACTCTCTGACTTTAAAGATTTATTTAATTATGCATACAGAACTGGGGTATAGGTCAGAGGTGCGGGGTGTGAGGTGAGAGTATTCACTAGAGACAGAGTGGGGAGTAGAACAGATGGACCTACTGAAATACACTGCTGAGAGGAGCAATGGGCAGGATAGGCGAGGTCTGCTGCACCATATGGGTCAGCTCAAAATCATGCCATTATGGTTTGCACTAAGATTTTAACCCTTGAGCCACCAGGGAGGGCCCAGAACTCTAACTTTAAGCCCACCTTCTTCCTACACTCTTCCTTAATTGCTAACTATATATTCTCTCTGGAGCATAGATAGGCAGAAGTCCTGCTTCCAATGGTAGGAAATGATTCCAAATGGCATGGAATTCATGCACATAGTATTTGATATTTTGTGATACTCACATGGAAGAAGGCATGACTAATTTCTAGTGTTGGCCTTTAGTCAATTATTACTTAGACATTTTGACAAAATAAAAAAGTGCTCTGGGACCTGTTTTCTGAGCACAGTACATTTCTTGAAACTAACAGGTGCTACAACCCATTGTGCTAGATTGTCAGTTTTTTTTTTTAAAGATTTATTTATTTATTCATACAGAACTGGGGTACAGGCCAGAGATGCGGAGGGTGAGAGGATTCACCAGAGACAGGGTGGGGAGCAGAACAGGCATATCTACAAAGTACACTGCTGAGGGGAGCAGTGGGTGGGTCAGGAGAGGTCTGCTGCGCCATGTGGATCACCTCCGGGGCAGGCAGGAATCGAACTCATGTGGAAGTAGCTTAAGCTTTTTAGTGCAGTGCTTTAACCTGCTGCACCACCAGGGAGGGCCCAGATTGTCAGTTTTAATTATGTTCCAACAGAAGTAAAGTAAAAAACATTTCAAAGTGTTTACTAGGCAGCTATATTTAACTGACTTTTTTGTTTAGTTAGGACTGTGGTTGGAATCATCAGCGTCCAGCATGTCTGTGGTCCCAGGACTTCCTCCAGGTTGGTGGGCTTACAAGCACCAGAAGGACGACATTTGTCAGAATTGGCAAATACTCTATTGGCATACATCTTCTGTTTCCCCACAGACCTGACTCTTGGTCAACCTGATCTCCATGAAGGTGAAACAAATCAGTAGCACTTCATGCTATTTAGGATCTTTTACTGGCCAACTTCAGCTGCATAGAATGTAGTGAAGAAATTTTAATTTAGCCAAAAGGATATTGGAATAGCCTAAAGGATGTTTGAAAATATGTATATACAGTGGAGAGACTTATTTTTAGTCTGTTTACTATTGTTTAAAAATATCTCGAAGAGATTTGACTGTCTGGTTTCTCAGCCTGCGCACTGTTAGAAGTAGCAGATTAAAAGGTGTGGGGATTCTCTGGAGGCAGTCACAGTGTGAAGAGTGAGAAATAGAAAAAGGAATAGGAAGTCACAGGGACTTTCAGAAGTGGGTCAACAGGTCCTGTTTTATGTGATGGAAGAGATAACCACGTGGTACACTCAAAACTGATCTTGTGGAATAAATAAATCAATGGGTTTGGATGTTTGTAAGTCCTGTCAAAAAAGTTGAATTAATTTTAGTGGCTTGGTTTTAGAAGGATAAGAACATGCATAGCTCACTATAAAGTAATTCATATATTGAGATTTAACAAAAAGCAATTTAAATTTGCTTAAGAAGACAATCTGAGAGATGTAAAGACTTCTGTTTCTGGAAAGCTGTCAAAGGCATACTTTATTCTTCTAAAATGTGACAAGAAACTTTGTACTTTATATATAAAAAATCTTGAGAAAGATTTTAAAGGTAAAGAGAAGATAGAAGCTATCTCTAGTCAGAGATCTTGATTAATGGCACAGTTGTGAATTCTCTGGACTTTCTTGCCTCATACATGTCATACTTGAACAGGAAACCAGAAAAGCCAGTGAACATTGATTAAAAAGCCCCAACAATAATGAAAAGGTTAGGAGACAAAAAGGTTAACAACAAAATAACCTTTTAGATAATTGTTCTACTCTGTCAAATACTATAGAAAAACCTGTGGTCCCTTCTCTCCCATGCCAGGAACCACAGAGTGGGAGCTTGTACTTCTCCCCATTCAGAGCTCTGATGAGATGCTCAAACACTATAACCAGGGCAGTGACAGAGAAGAATGAGTAAGGAACCTGGGTGTCTTGGAGGCAACAAGTCCCCCTCTGCTCTCCACTGTAGGGGTGTCCACTGTGGGGGAGTTAGGGCTTCCACTGCCCCAGTGATGATGAGATCACACACCCTTCTATGGGTCATGGGCGACCATATGGGGAACCTGGACTTGCGACCAAACCTGTCAGTGAGGTGTTGAGGCTGTGTCCCCACTTCTGCCACCTCTGCTGAGCAATGCCAGAAGGAAGGTTCAGTGGGAGTCAGGTGCTCCCAACATAACATAATACCCAACATGTTCAGGTTTCTACAAAAAGGTATTTGTCATGCCAAGAAAAAAACCAAGTAAATGACAATACTGTGGTATCAATTATGGTAAACTTACTTGACAGGTTTTAAAGTAGCCGAGATAAAAGTGCATTAAAAATGCATGAAACAATGTTTGTGTCCTTGGAGAAATACACATAAAAGCACATTGAGATACCGCTGCACGCTCATTAGGAAGGCTATAATCGAACAGATAGATAAGAAACAATAGTGAGGATTTGGAGAAATTAGAGCTATTGCACATTACTAGTAGGAGTGCAAAAATGGCACTGGCACTTTGGAAAGCAGTTGGCAGTTATCCAAAAGATTAAATGTGGAGTTACTGTATGACCCAGTAATTCCATTACTTGGTATGTACCCAAAAGAATTGAGAACATATGTTCTCACTGAAACATGGATGTTGTAGCAGCATTATTTAAAATAGGCAAAAACTGGAAACCTTGTGAATAGATAAAATGTCATATGTTCATAGAATGGAATATTAAGCATAGAAGTACTGATTCATGTTACAAGATGGATGAGCTTTAAAAAGATGCTAACAGAAACTAGATCCAAATAGAGATTTTGAAGTGAAAAACATAATTGAAATTAAAAGGGAAAAAAATGGGTAGGCTCCATAGAAAGGTAAGGGATAGAGGGAAAAGTCAGTTGACTAGAAGATAGAATAAGTTATTCAATCTAAATGGCAGAGAGAAAATAGGGAAATAAATTAGTAAAGCCTCAGAACCTGTGGAAATCTGAATCTTAACAGGATTCAGAAAGAGAAGAGAAAGAGGGTGGGTAAAAATGTAGTCAAAGGAATATTCCTGCCAGGATATCTCATTGTCAGTTTTCCTTATATTTCCCTTATCAAAAGTGATGATGGTCATTTTTTTCTGTTTATATCTGTTGGCCTTTTACATCCTCTTTGGACAATTGTCTATTCACACACTTTAATTGGATTACTTGTTTTGGTGGTTGTTAAGTTGGAGGAGTTCTTTGTATGCCCTGGATATTAACCCCTTGTTGGTTATGTGATGAATGAACATTCAGTTAATAAGAAGTTTTTTTAATTGCTAGTATTTTTTCTTACTGTGTAAAAGTTGTTTTTTTTTTTTTTTTTAATTTAAGATAGGTCAAATTGTTTTTGATTTTACTTCCTTGCCGTGGAGGCCAAGTCTCCAAAGACACCTATTTAGATCATGAAACATCAGTTTCTCCTATGTATTTTATTTTTACAGGTCCTATATATAAGTATTTATTTCATTTTGAGTTTATTTTTGTGTCTGGAGTCAGAAAATGATCCAACTTGATTCTTTTGTGTGTTTCTATTTAGCTTTCCCAAAATCATTTGTTAAAGACACTCTCTTCTCTCCATTGTATGGTTATAGCTCCTTTGTTTTAAGTTAGGTATTGATAATATGTGTTGATTTAGAATTTAGCACGATTATTGAAAGTGTCTTGTGTATTTGAGATTTTCCTGTTTTTATTTTTTAGTTAATTTCTAGCTTTCTGGCACTACGATCAGAAGGAGTGCTTTATAAGCTCAGTCTTTTAAGTTTATTGATGACTGACTTGTGTCCCAGCATATGGTCTGTTATTAAGAATGTTCCCTGTGCATTTGAAAATATACATGTATATAGCACATAGAAAAATGCACATTTTTCAGTTTTGGGGGTGGAACGTCCTATAAATGCCTATTAAGTCTGTATGCTCTAGCTCACCAGCTGAGGCTATTGTTTCCTTATTTATTCTCTGTCTTGTTGAGTTGTCCATATTTGTAAGTGAAATGTTAAAATCCTCTACTATTTTCATATTGCTCTGTCAACCAATCTCAAATCCTATTAGTATATATATATATATATATATAGT
>NW_004567111.1:41906965-41910445 GCF_000260355.1 Condylura cristata
CAGGAGAGGTCTGCCGTGATGTGGGTCACCTCTGGGGCAGGTGGGGATCGAACTCATGCGGAAGTGGCTTTAGTTTCTTAGTGCTGTGCTTTAACCCACTGCGCCACCATGAAGGGCCCAGGCCTCGAGTATTAATAAATAGTTTTTATTTTTGCTTTTTGATACCTTTCAAAAGGTATATTTTGTTCCAGTTTCATTCCCATTGTCTTATGTGGTACTTTTATAGATTTATTTGTTTGGAGACTATACTGAGTTTTGTAAGTTTTACTTCTGACCCATTGAATTGAACTCATTTTAATCATCTACATATTTACTCTCTTTTCCACCTTGTGGATGAACTTTATTGTTATTTTAAAATTATCCCAGTAATTTTTCTTTCAGGGCCAGCTTGGTGATGATGTACCCTTTTAAGTTTTTTTTTTTTTTTTTTTATTCCTATCAAAACTCCTATTCTTTCAGTCTTGAATGACAGTTTGGCGGGGTAAAGCATTCTAGGTTGGAAGTCCTTTTCTCTGAGGACTTTAAATATAGTCTACCATTTCCTCCTTACCTGCAAGATTTTCAGCAAGAAGTCCATAGATAATAGATACTTATTTGCATGTTACTATTCTTTCTTTGGATGCTTTAAATATTCTTTCTTTGTTTTTTATTTTTAGCAAATTGTTTATAATGTGTCTTGCAGTGTGTTCGTACGGATATATTTTGTTTGGGTTTCTCTTTGAAGCCTCTGTTAAACCAAAGAGCTTATACATTGTTCTCATTTTGTTTAATATTTTTTGTCATTGCTGGACTATTTGTGTGTTTTCTGTCACTATGCATTCAAGTTCACTGATTCTGTTAGCTACTTGAATTGTCTAATATTTAGGCCATCTGTAATTTTTTAGTTCAGTTGTGGTATTTAAAGTTCATTTAATTCCTTTCAAGGCATTTTCATATTTTCTCTACCTTAGTTGTATTCCTGCATTTAAAAAAATTTTTGATAAACAGAATTATAACTGCTATATGAAACTCATAATCAGGCAAGTTACTCAGTTCTTTTAGATTTGGACTTCTCTTTTTCTTTTATTATTGTTCTGTTACTTGTGCTATGGTCACATTTATCTTCACTTTCTGTTTTTAAGGGATGAATTAACTGTCTCCTCATATTGACTAACTGGGCTTGTTTTGCTTTTTTTTTTTTTTTTTTTTTAAGATTTATTTACTTGTACAAAGCTGGGGTACAGGCCAGAGATGCTGAGGGTGAGAGGATTCACCAGAGACAGAGAGACAGAGCAGGAAGCAGAACAGGCAGATCGACGAAGTACACTGCTGAGGGGAGCAGCGGGCGGGTCAGGAGAGGTCCCCTGCGCCACGTGGTTCACCTCCAGGGCGGGCGGGGATCGAACTCATGCGGAAGTGGCTTTAGCCTCCTTGCGCTGTGCATTAACCCGCTGCGCCACTAGGGAGGGCCCCGGGCTTGTTTTGCTTTTACAGGTTATAATGTGAAGTTGTTTACCCAAGACTTTTGGGTATTTAGTTCTTCATAAACCAACATTTCTATACCTGTTAGAATGACCAGCATTCTATTGTAGGCCAAGTGGTGAATATGTATTTAAAAGTTATAATGGAGTTCTGCTTTCCTAATTTCAGTTTTTAAAGCAATCTCCACTTTAACATCTTCCCAGTCACCTAAAAGATTAAAAAATAAAAGGTAATTGTAATGAAAGTATGCAAAGTGTAAATATATATATGTGTGTGTGTGTGTGTTTGTGTGTGTATGTATCCATCAAAATGTAAGAAAAGGAGGTATTTAAATTTAAATTAATTAAAATGTTTTCTCATTTAAATATTCAAATTATAGTTAATTTAAAAAGCACCTGCAACTGAAGTGATAATAAACAAATGGGACTACATGAAACCAAAAAGCTTCTTCTGCACAGCCAAAAGAAAGAAAGAAAGAAAATTAATTAAAATGAAAAGGAAACCTATGAAATGGGAGGAAAATATTTGGAAACCCTCTTTCTGATAAGGGTTAATACCCCAATTGTACAAGGAATTCCCTGTATAATAACCTTATTAATAGCCAATGGTAAGAGCCAACATACAAATTGTGACTTTAATATTTATGATAACATCCAAATATCACAAGTTATAGATGAGATTGAAACTGGGCTTGTTAAAATGATACATATTGACTGACCATTGAGTGGAAAGACATTTGCTTAAATGGAATCAGTTTTGAATAATTCTCAGCATCTTAGAACTTCTCCAACAAACCTGTGTTTGGAGAGTATAAGTATGTTGTACACAGCTAGGCTGTATGGGGAAGATGTCTGCTCTTAGAGCACAGCATTCCAGGTACAATGACCAATGGCTTCTCTGATGAAGTGACCTTCCGTTATTAATCAGTGAAGTATCTGGTCCCCACAATGTCCTTCTGCATTAATTTAGCAGGTGGCCTTGTGAAGAGTCAGCTAAAATCATGCCTATCCAGCATCAGACAGCATTTCAACCACCAAAGCTTCAGAATAAGCAATATTCATTTGGAAATAGAACACTTTAATGTTCAAAAATCCTAAATGACCTTAGGTTTAAAATGGTTCCAATTGCAAATAATTCTAAAAGCACTACCACTTAGGTTAGTTTTAGCTTCTGGCTTACAGGGTAATAAAGTCTAAAACCTGAATTCAAAGCCTGTTGATACCCCAAAAAAGAAATGTGTGCCTTAAAAAGATAATTAAAAAATAAATATATTTAAATATTTTAGTTTGTGAATTTTTTTCAAAACAAAAATATAGAAAATAATTTATCTCAATATATATCCACATTTAAGAGGGTTTTTTTGCATTTACAAAAGATTTTTAAAGACAGCAAAATTTTTCATATATATCTATAGCCTTAAGTCCCATCATATTCCATTCCCTATAATCCTCTTAACAAGAAAACTGCTATTCAGAAAGTGTGAATCATTCCCTTGAATGGCTTTATCCTTTTATTGTGCATATTAAAAATACATATGTATTTCTACTTTTTGTGTATGTAAAGTCAGTATATACTTTGCATATAAAGCTTCCTTTTATTTAGGAAAAACCATAACATTAATTTACAGCTTTATCAAAATGGACAACTAGATTTACTATATCCTTATTCTCTATAATATGACTATGAATTTATATTTTTATCTGTGTATTGATGGACATTGAGATTAATTTTTCACTCTTAGTCAAAGAAATATAACAGGATTTCTGATGGATGGTTGCATTAAGCATACTTGACAGGTAGCCTTTAGGCTAGTGTTTTTCAAACTGTCACACATTAATGAGCCATGAAATCAAGTTAATGGATATGACTAACATTGAAAAGTAACAATAAAGATGAATTATAAACTATGTGATAATATAAATATTACTGAATATATGCTGTAAGTAATATTCAAACTCCTTGGACATTATAAGGAAGTTTTGTTGTTAGCTTTTCTTTTAGTTACATATATATATATAT
>NW_004567111.1:41910545-41925440 GCF_000260355.1 Condylura cristata
TACAGTGGCTGTGGACAGCTTCATAGTGCTGTGCTGTAACCCTGTGTGCCACCGAGGAGGGCCCTAGTTTTGAAAGAAATTTTAAGAGCTTTGCGATATCTCAGCTGTGGGGAGAATCTCTTCAATTGGAAAAATCCACATTCCTGGCCAGAAAAGAGATGGATTTGAGAAAGCCGAAAATCTGCTTTTGATCTAAATTTTTATCTCAATTTGACAGAGCAATCAAAACTTGGAAGTGACTGTGACTTATTATAAAAAGTAGAGCCCCCAAAACATGTTTGTTGTCAACAGGACTGGGGAACTGGAGCAGAAAAACACCTGCAAAAACGCTGGCTGGAACATTTACATAATTCCATACTCAAAGAACTGGGCTCAAAAACAAGCTGCAGCACCAGCTCATCAGCCATGTCAGCACCGCAGAGGGCCCTAGAGGCTTAGTTCAGTGCGCCCTGGCCCCGGAGCGGCCCCGGGAGGAAGCGATTTTGATCTACCACTTCAAGTCGAAGAAAAGACTTTAGGCCTCAGGTGGAACAATTAAGATTAGTGAGCCCACATCGAAAGGAAAACGCGTTCTTCAGTAACGAGCCGGTGCGGTGGGGGAGGCAGCCAGATGCCAGCCTGGAGACTCCCGCAGCCCGCGCCTGCGCGCAGAGCGCCACCTTTTCGCTTCTGTCGCTCATCATCGTTCAGTTCACATGACTACACGTAGGCATATTTATACACAAATATTTACCATCATGTTATAGGTGAATATTTTTGAAGGGATAAAAGATATATTTTATAATTTTCTTTTACTCTACAGAGATATTTTAAATCAAATAAATACATGTATCTATAAAGGCACAATTTGGGGGGAAATAATGAATGCTTGAGTAGAACTATTTTGTAATTCCACCAAAATAATACAACCAGTTTGCTAGTGTAAGGACACACACACACACATTTAACTACCTAGAAGTCCTATAGATAGTTAAATACATATTTTTATAATATATTTATATGTATATTATATTTTATAATTTTATAATATAACATATATGTGTATATATAATATATGTGTTATATATATGTGTGTGTGTTATATGCAGGTGCACTGGGTTAGAATGTCAAATGTGCTTCTTACTTTACAAAAAGGTTGAAAGTACAAGTTTCCCTGTTGGGTCATGGGCTCTGTGCATCTTAAACTTTGTTGATTATTGCCAAACTTCTCTTGAAAGTGACTATATCTTATTTGTACTTTCCTTCCCGTCTCATCATTTTCTAGCCCTGGGTTTTTGTGATAGGAGTTCTAATTGGAATTTTAGTTTGATTTTCTCAATTATTGAGAATAAATAATTTCTAAATGTTGGAAATGAATGGGGCAAAGGTTTATTAGGTTGTAAATGAATTTGCAATTTTCGTGTTGGGATAGCAAGCTGTGAAATAACATAAATTTTAAAAATCATGACCATTAAGTTTGTGAATTTCATGTGACCTATTTTGTTGCTTAATTTATTTCTGTTTAGATATATAGTTGTGAAATACTGAGTTATGTTAATTTCTGTTTGTTCCTTAGCACCTAATACAGTGCTTTTATATACTAGGTTCATAATAAATGATTGTTGAATGAATAAATAAATGAATGATGAAACCCTACAGCTTCTATATTCCTTTAGAGCTGACTATGTAAAAGTTAAAAAATACAGTGTTTGTCATTTTTGTGTTATTTTCTTAGGACTAATTGCAAAGAGAAATTTCTGCTGCACAACACTCTCCACATGTTCTACATTGACAGCTTCACTGTTCACCAAAATGCCACATAGCTAATTCATGATTTATAAAGAAAGCTCAGCACATTAATAGATTAGTCAGTAAAATGAATAATAAATGGCAAAGCTATGTATACAAAGAAAATATCCATAGCTCTTTGAAAATCATACAACAGGGATGGCCCATCTGGAGCTTTAACTTCCCTAGGGGAAATGAGAGGGCTGTGATAATTCTTCAGTCATAAAAGAAGAAAATGAAGTTCCATATGGAACATTTGATCAAGTCCAGGAAATTGCAGCTTTGAGGAAATTCAAGAACAATTAACACTCTTGCTCATTTAACTTATTAGGGAACCCAACTGGATCGACAGCAGCAGGATGCTACTGAAATTGTTAGTGTTAAATGGGATGGATTTTTTTTTTAAGATTTATTTATTCATGCATACAGAACTGGGGTACAGGCCAGAGGTGCGGGGGCAGTGAAAGAATTCACCAGAGAGAGTAGAGAGCAGAACAGGCCTACTAACGAAGTACATTACTGAGGGGAGCTGTGGGCAGGCCAGGAGAGGTCTGCTGTGCCATGTGGGTCACCTATGGGGCAGGGATCAAACTCATGCTGAAGTGGCTTTAGTTTCTTAGTGCTGTGCTTTAACCTGCTGTGCCACCAGGGAGGGCCTGGGATGGAATTCTGTCACAGTCCATTCCAGCCCTAACATTAGTGCCATCAAAGTATATTTATTTTTAGTGTTGATGTTAAAATCTTGAGGGCTGGTTTTAAAAACTCTTCCTGTATACTCTCTAACTACTTTCCCTGTTAACACGTATACTGGTCTGGGCCACAGAGGTGCATGCATGGTCAGTGCGACACTTGGCACGGCCTGTATTCCTTATCTTATGGTTATTTCTCTAATGCCCTACAGTGACTTTTCTCTGTGGGGATTTCAGTCCCACGCCCATCATCATGGAATCCTCTGCAGGCTTACCTTTTTACCCTTTAGGAAAACTCTTCAGAAGTGATGAGTTCATGAACCAACTTTAGTGCGCTTTCCCAATTCTTCTTCTTCTTCTCCACATAATAATGGCATCTGCTGAGTGCATTCATATACCTGTCACTATTCCAAGCATTGGATGTGTAATATCTTGCTCCAGCCACAACTCTATAGGCGAAATTACTGTTACCTCCAAGATTTCCATTAAGAAAACTGAGGAACAATCATGGTACTAGGGAGTAAGTCAATACCAAAGTCAGCAGTAGTCAAGGGTAAAAATGACTGGAATGCTACATAGGAGGGAAACCAGTGATGAGATACCACTTCACCTCTGTTTAAGGTGGTTGTTACTATAAAAAGAAAAGCAAAGAACAAAAATGAACAAGTTTCAGTGAGGATATGGAGAAATTCTAGTCTTTATACTATTGCTCATAATGTAAAATGGTGCAGCAGCTGTGAAAAATATTATGGAAGTAAAAATTCAACATAACCCAGCAATTCAGCTTCTGAGTATATATTCAAAAGAAATGAAACCAGGGACTTCAGCAAATATTTGTATGTTTATAGTATAATAGCCAATGGGTGGACTCAGCATAAGTAGCCATTGATGGCTAAATAAACACTATGTGCCATTTATACATACAGAGGAGTATTCACTCTTGAAACCCTTTAAGGAAATCTTGTTATGCACTCAGTGTGGATGAACTTTGAGGACCTAATGTTAAGTGAAATAAGCCAGTTGTAAAAAGACCTGATGATTCTACTTACATGAGGTTACCCAGAACTCAAATTTCTAGAGACAGAAAGTAGAGTGGTGGTTTCCAAGGGTGAGGGGAAGATATGGAGTTGTTTTATGGGTAAGGAGCTTTAGTTGGACTGGTGAAAAGCTCTGGAGCTGGATGGTGAGTGAATGAGTTAAAAGCAAGCTGGCATCACCAGCAAATCTGGGCAGGTTGCCATGAAATCTCCCTCAGCTGGTTGAGAAGAGGGCACTAATGCATCAGGAAGGACAGGTTCCATGCTGTTCATGTGGGGTCGTCGTCCCCAACGTTAAATGCTCTATAGTGCTGATAAGCTGCAAATTCCATAGTTTCAAGCATGCTTCCTTAGGGATCTCACTTTGTGTCCTCTTGAGGCTGATGAGTGTGGGTGGAAAGATCTGGTGTTAAGAATGGACCCAGCAGTCACTATCTCCTGGTTAGCCGAACCACAGGCATTTCTAGAGAGTCATAATTTCCATGTGGTCTCACTGAAGCATTCTTATTGCTTTTCACGCTCAGGGACAATCTGAGGAATTGAAGATAGTTCTTGGACTTTTTTGCTCCTGCTTGGGTCTTGATTGTGCTGCTGAGACCCTAACTCTGGTCTGAGTATAGATCTTCTACTGAGTTTACCTAGTGGGGCTTCCTTGAGTTTCTGATGCTTTACTTACCTTTTTTCTCTAACATGCCAACCATGACTGTCGCCAGTTATGCAACAGGTGACTGTTGAGTTATCTTGTGTTGCTCCTGTTTTCTCCAGCTCTTTCTACTCTTTTGCTTGTCTGGCTTTTGACTACTTTGTTTCTCTTCTCAATTGCAGTCCTGTGCTCAGTGGACTTGATGACAGAGTTTGACTTTCTCTTTTCATTGCTCCCTGGGATAAAGGCTTGACTCATCCTGTGATGTTTCTATTGCTTGATGCTCTGGAGTTAATGTTGGTTGCTGAGTAATCATGAAACTTCTAGATTCTGAATGGCATCTTCATTTTGCTTACACAGGAGGGAGACATGTTAAGAAGATTAAGTCAAGGAGAGGATGCTGAATTTGCAGTGGTTTTGAAATCTCATGTAGTTGAGAATTTCTTAGGGAAAATGAGAACTCCAAATATGTCTCTTCCTTCCTCTTGTTATTTCTTTTGGGGAAAATTTCAGTTTCTTCTAGAATCAATAAAAGAAATCTTTATGCGAATAATTGGTTTTGATGAGACCACATGTATTTGAACAAATCATTTGCCTTCTCAGTGCTTCTGACTTCTGGTCCACAGAGCAGATTTAATGGTTTCTAGTGCTACATACTGCTCGCTTGCTGTAATTGCATGCAAAATGCTCTGTGGCTCACAGTCCCCATACTGATTTTGACTAGATTAATGAGGCTGTACTTGGATACCTTTTGAACCTTGGTGACCTCATTTATAAAGTGGGGATAATGTAGATTCTCAACACTTTCTACCAAATGCCTGGTGTCAAATATGTACAGGACTTTGCATGGCTTCTAGATTGTGTAGATTTTGGGATAGTAGCCTGCAATTAATATTACTGAATTAATATTTCTGAAATAACACATATCAGCATTCTTGCTAGGTGGGGTTTTAAAACAAAGACCATTTATATCTTCACTTAGCTTAAATAATTTTTGCTTTCTAATGAATTCTAAAACAACCTTTCCATTTTCAGATCCTCGGGTATTGAGGATTGTGGACAAAGAGTTGTGGACTTTGGTAGTGACTGTTGTCTGAAAGAATGGAATAAACTCAGATTAACAATTGTGCAGCTTTGGTTAATTTTGGAATAACTGAGGAATGCTCTGTATTGGGAGAAGATTCCAAAGGACTGATGTATAGAACAACTCTTATAGCTGATATTGATGCAGCAACATAAGAGAATGTAGTTTGGCATTCAGAAGGCTATATGGACATGACCAGATGTTGGTGCCTGAAACATCCCAATTCAAATACTTTTTTGAATCTGGTTATACATGCACGCTACACAAAGTTTTAATTCTTTGCAATATAACCCAAAGTAGTTGTAAATATACACATTAGGTTGCTTGATGACTGAACATAATATATCCCTATATGTAAATTAGATACTCAGAGCATGGTTCTTGGTAACTCAGATGTTAACTATGTATTATATTGGCATTATGGTTAAGGATGTTAATAATTAGTAGCACTGCCTATTCTGATGTCAAATAAAATGATTTTATAAAATGAAAATTTACTTCTTTCATTTTAAATACATTTAGAATGGATAAAATTATATTCTTGTATTTTTTTTAAAGATTTATTAATTTATGCATATAGGCCAGAGATGCAGAGGGTGAGAGGATTCACCAGAGACAGGGTGGGGAGCAGAACAGGCAGATCGACAAAGTACACTGCTGAGGGGAGCAGTGGGTGGGTCAGGAGAGGTCTGCCACGCCATGTGGATCTCCTCTGGGGCAGGCAGGAATCGAACTCATGTGGAAGTGGCTTAAGCTTCTTTGTGCTGTGCTTTAACCCGCTGTGCCACCAGGGAGGGCCCCCTCTTGTCTTTTTTTGAAGCTTATCTTAGATTAGGTTTTCTGTTGGTTTTAATGCAGTGAAACTGGCAGTTTCCCTCTATGATGGTTAATTTTATGTTTCAACTTGGCTAGACATGGTTCCCAATACTAGGTCAAACATTATTCTTGATGTTTCTGTGAGAATGTTTTGAAAGGAGGTTTACATTTAAATCAGTGAACTTTGAGCAAAACAAATAACCTTGCCAAATGTTTGTGGGCCTTATCCAATCTGTTGAAGGCCGAGATGGCACCCTTACCCCAGATTCATTGGCTCTTCCCTGGGTTTTCATTCTGCTGGACCATAGAAATCTATGGATTTTGGAGTTATAGCTTCCCAAACTGTATGAGCCAGTTTATAAAATAAATTTATCTCTTTTCTCTGTCTCTTTATGGGTGTGTGTATAATATCTATCTATCCATCAATGGGTCTATCTAATCTCTGTATAATCTGCTTATCTATTTATAATACAAATGCTTGCTTACACACTCTGTTGGTCATTTTTCTCTAGGAAATTCTGATGAGTGTACCCTCAATTGACCTCATTTAGCTTCTTAATTTATAAAATAAAAAGATGGAAACTAATAACTTTCACAGTTCCCCTTAATGCTATGATCAACTATTTATGTCTAAAGCAGTGATATTCAGTGGCTTGAAGCCTTCTGAGATGACCCAGGCCATCGGTGGGGAGAATTGAATAGGAAGGGACAGTAGACTTTGGGAGGGAGTGGAGACAATCATCTCAGTTTGGAGCAGGTGATGGCATGAAGAGATCCATTGGATTATGGTTTTCACAGGTGAAGGTATGTTCCAGGATGTAAGAATTTACCTATTCCCCAGAGCAGAGTTTTGGTTGAATACTGGGTAACTTCCTGGAATGAGGCCCCAGAGGGGAACCCAGTAGCTGGGATCTCCACCTGAGTATAGTGAAGTTGCTTTCCCATTGTTTGGAGGCTGTTCACAGGCTTGCTTCCTCACTAGATATGAGTTTTTTTTTTTTTTTAAGTAATATAATAGTTTATTTTTACATTATTTTGTGTCTTTTTCCATCTCAGTTGTAATCCCCGTGGGCTTCCCATCACCAAATCACCCATGTGCCATCATCGTAGTCCAGCACACTCCCACCTTTGCCCCCATTTTTTGATCCCATTCCCTACTGCACCCCCATAAAATGTCTGTGGTATATAGTTGTTCATTATTATTATCATTCCCCCCTCCCCAGTCTTTTATACTCCTGCTATGAATGAAACCATCAGTATTTTTCTTTTTCTTTCTGGCTTATTTCACTAAGCATGATCCCTTTGAGTTCCATCCATGTTGCTGCAAAAGTCATGAGTTTATCTTTTTTGAGTGCTGATTAATATCCATTGTATATATGTACAAGATGTGAGTTTTTTAATGTTAACCTTGCCTTTGTTGATTTTGAGCCCTCTCTGGAGTAAGATATTCTAATAGAATCAGGCTTCTAATTGTGAGGTCTACTCCTGCAAGAGCCTGTGGCCCAAGAGTGAGGTCTGAGCTTGAAAAGTTATTGCTGTTGTACCCTTGTTACCAGTGACAGTAATAGTAGCTGTTTTGACATATGTTCATTTCATGTTTGTCACTGTCGCATGGGGAGCAATTGGTCACAAAATATAAAATATTGTTAAAAGAAGTAGAAGAAGACAGAAAGAAATGGAAAGATATCCCTTACTCATGGATTGGAAAAATCAATGTTGTTAAATGGCCATTTTACTTAGAGCAATTTACAGATGCAATTCAATCCCAATAAATATTTCAATGACATTCTTCAAAGAAATGGAATAAACATTATTGAAATTCATCAGGAGCCACAAAAGATCCCAAATAGCCAATGCTATTCTCACAAAACAAAAGGGGGATAAATGGTGATATTATATTTCCAGACTTAAACTATTCTATAAAGCCATAGTAACTGAAATGGCAAGGTATTGAAACAAAAACAGGCACACAGACCAATAGAATAGTGTCAAGAATGCAGAAATAAGACCACACATTTGTGGACAGCTAGGCTGTGTCAGAGGAGCAAAAAATATACACTGGAACAAGGAAAGCCTCTTCAATAAATGGGGAAATTAGAATTCCACATGCAAAAAAATGAAACTAGACCATTGTCTCACACCATACACAAATCAGCTCAACATAGGCAAAAGCCACACAATATATAGAAGAAATATAGGCAAAATACTGAAAGACATTAATTTCAGAGCTATATTACAGATTCATCCTCAGAAGCAATGAAAACAACAGGAACTACAGTAAACTAAAAAGCTTTTGCATAGCAGAAGGGACTGTAGCAAAAATGAAGAGCCATCTTACTGAGTGGGAAAAAATATTTGCACACCGTGCATCCCACAAGACATACAGATGGTCACAGGTACATGAAAAAATGTACATGATCACTTATCATCAGGGAAATCCAACCCACAGTGAGATAGCATCTCACATTGGTTAGAATGATCCAAAACAAAGTGACCAGAAACATGTACTGTGAGGGTGTGGAGAAAAGGAACCCTCTTACACTGTTGGAGGCAATGTCCATTCCAATGGAAAGCTGTGTGGAGTCTTCTCAAGAGACTAAATGTGGATCTGCTGTATGACCCAACAATCCCACTACTAGGTATATTCCTAAAGACAGAAAAACATTAATTCAAAAAGAAACCTGCACTCCTGTGTTCATTGCAGCACTATTTACAATAGCCAAGATATGGAAACCAAGTGCTCCAAAAGAGAACGGATCAAGAAGACGTGGTCTGTATACACAATGGAATATCACCCATGCCATTTGTAGCAGCAGTGATGGAGTTGGGAGAATTTATACTAATTGAATTAAGACAGGAGAAAGATAAATACCAGACAGTGCCATCACATGTGGAATATAGAAAAATCAAGCAAAGGGTCAAAGAGAAACTTTAAAACAAACTCTTTAAAACTGAAACTGACCATAGATCTTCAGCTTTCAGAGAGGGAGGGAGAAGGGTGAAAACATGAGGGTGAGGAGGAGAACACAGTGGTCTATGGTGGAGGACTATGGGTGCTTGATGATAGAAGGACTATAGTGAGGGCATCTGGAGGTAGGGGAGGGGAATCATGTACTAACAAACACTAGCAAGGATGTAAGAAAGTGGCACTTAAGTAACAATTGCAACACTATAAAGAAACATTAGATGCAATTTAATAGTTAATTTTCAGCAACACTAGTCACATTTGAAGTGTTCAAGTAGCCACAGGTAATGCCCTCCATTTTGTCAGCACAGACATGGAAAGTTTCATCATCATAGAGGTGTGCTAGTCCAGGGCTTCATATGTGTATTTCTGTTGTGTTTTGGAATGGGAATTATTATTATCCCCAGGTTTCAGATAAACAAATTTTGGTTTGTGCTGAATAAAGGGCCCTACATTCCTGTCACAAGTGGAAGTGTTGGAAACTGTCTCAGACACTCCAGCAGTCCCAGATTGGGTTTGGACTTGTTAGCTGTGGGTGGTAATAAACTTTGACACCCACCCAGTCATACCTCACTATGGTACCAGGATGGAAGCCCAGATCCAAAGGAGAAGAGGGTTTGGGAAATCTGTGGAGCTGTAGAGAGTGAGCATGGAAACTTAGTGAGTCCCAGAGCAGGACAGGGAGCCTGGGTCAGTGCATACTGTCCATGGGAGTTGATGGCAAGAAGTCATTTTTTGGGAAAATCTCAATGCAGTGGAAGGGAGAGCTGGATTTCAGGGCTTTGAGGAGTGAAAGATTGAATGGAAGACCAGGAAGGGAAGAGCAGGAAATAGAAGGGACTTGAAGAAGAGACTTGACCCTGGTCTTAGACTAAGGGAAAGCCTGTCTCTGGCAACCAGGCTGGTAGTAAACTTTGTGGGGAACAGCAGGGAAGCTGGCAACCCTGAGAAGCATGCCCTGCCTGGAGGGCGGCCATGATGCTGTGCCAGCTGCCTGGTGCTGGACGGCCATGTTAACTTTCTGTTGCCAGATTTCAGACATCTGGATTTTTATGTGAAATGTCTCTTCTTATAAACACTTTTAAAATATTACGATTACTCTTTCCGTAAAAAGCATATATCTCATTGCTAAAAAATGATACCACGGAATTATACACTTAAACATGATTAAATTGGTAAATTTTATGATCTGTGTGTTTTACTCTCTCTGCTTCTCACTTTCCTCTCTCCTGCACACATTCCTGAGTCATTCTGGCACACAGAGTGCAAATTTGTGACCTGGGGGCTTGGGGGCTCGCTAGATCCTGAATCCTTGAAGAAGTTAATGCTAGAGAGCAGTGGTTCTCTGTCATGGCTGTCCAGGCGAGGCCTAGAGACCAGGTGATGCCTTGGAAGTTTGATCAGAGAGCACGGAGTTGGTTCAGTATAGTGAGTCCTCTGTGGCTATAGGCTCTTGGAAACTGCCACTTTAAGTAAAACTACATATAGTGAAAACAGGCCCTCATGTAATATCGTATCATTCAAAGTTAACTAGGATTTCTTTTCTCTTGTCAATGTTATAGTAAAACAACATCTAATAAAAAGGTATTATTGGAAGACATGCTGTGCTCTTTGTGACTTCAGTATCCAGATGATGTCGAATTACTGGTATAGAAGATGAAATAATTAGAGGATAAACATCCTGAAGAGATAGGAATAGCACAAGCACCGTGGTTAGGGAGTTCCTCTGTTTCTGGGACAAAAGTAAGGATGTGTACAGTTTATGTTCAAGGGCAGGAGACTGCTGTCACAGGGTGTGAAGCCTTCATTGTGCCTAGCACTTGAGCACAACTACCCTTGCATTTTTCCAGTTGTAAAATCCTATAAAGCAGGATGATATGAGCACGTAGCTATTTCATCAAATGTCCCCTTGTTTCTGCAACTCTGTTTAAGAATTGGTTTTAAACAAATGTGCTATTAAAAGGGTCACAGTAAGTGATGACTTTTTAAAATCACTTTACCTTTCAATTTATCTCCCCACTCCAACACCATAAAAACACAAATTCATTTTGAAGAAACAGAAAATCAGAGAAGTAAATTTGTGAGCAATGAAATCAATCAGTAAAAAGATTGAAGTCTAAATAGATGGAACCCCTAAAATAGCTTTTAGTGTACTGAACAAATCCAAAGTATTTACTGAACATAGAAGTCTATTTCAAAAGGTATAATTATCACTTTTAGCACAAAAATATTAAAATTCCATTACTGTATATTCAAAGGGGTGCATTATGAGTAGGAAAAGACCAGAGGTTTCCTTAGAAGGAACATTTTTATTAAAGGGGAGTATATTTATGTGTGCTAAAAATTAGAGAAGGTTTTGAATAATTCAGGGGGAAAATGAAGTTGCTTCCCCCCCCCCTGAATTGAATGCAGTTTGAAGTGATCTAAGCTCATGCCTAAAATATTATTTTAATATGAGAACAAGCCTGTTACAGAGTAAAGATGTTGCTCATTCAGCTTTCCTTATAATCAAAAGCAATTGTTTGTAAAACAGCTTTGCAGTACTTTGATTCAATTGGTTTTCAACCAGATTCTAATCAAGAGATGCACATACTTTCTTGTCAACAGTTTCATCGGCTTGGATGTGTCTGCGGAGGGAGATTTATATTGATTCCCTATAATTTAAGATGCTCTGCTGGGCATGTGTTGTAAAATTCTTGAGGCTGGCGGTACTGGGATCTGTGATTTCACACACTGGGTCAGCTGTTGGGTTGAGATGCAGCCAAGGCCTCTAAGCAGCCACAGGAAAATCATTGCTTGATAATTGGAGCCCTTGGGGATGAATTCTCATGTTGCCTAAGACTTAACCAGGGAAAGGAGCTTATAAAAATAAGAAAAAGATAGTAATACCTTTGTAGCAAAGGGATAACAGGAAATTTTAGGAAAGGACATTTAATGCAGATGGAGAGTTGAAGAATTAATAAAGAATTGGCCTCATTAGTGAAGCCCATCACCAGCTTCTTGGACTTGGGAAAATATCTCCCATCAAACTTTAAATGTGCATGTGGAATACTCAACTTGTTGGTGATAAGAATGGTGATGTCAGTGCAGTCAAGTCAATGGAGTAAGGGCTGTGTCTTCTGCTCCAGAGGTCTCTCTTTGGGGCCTACAGGGAGTTCAAGTGCTGACATGTAGCTGGAAGAATGAGGATAATGAGGATGGGTGGAAGCCGAATTACACCTTCCATTGAGGTGTTGGGAGAGACCATGGGTTGAACACAGGGCTGCTGTGTGGACTGCTGGGTCAGCAATGCTAGGTTGTCTTCAACTTCAGCCAGGAATCTGGGTGATTGAAACACAATTGCTTGATTTATGTTTCTCGATAATAAGTTCAAATCTGTGCTGACTGCCCTCCTGCTCTTTGTTTTAAAGGCTAGTGTGGAGGGAGGGCACCAGAATCTTTGCCTAATGGGAGGCTTTGTGAACTCACTGGGAGGTGTCTGGGGTTTGGGGCTTGACTGAATAATTCACTTCTTTGATAAGCATTGCTGAACTTCTTGTGTCTGACCCAAGGTTGTCGAGGGATAAGGGGAGCTCCCAGCATGGGATGTGGTAGAAGCCAAGACTTGCATAGGAGCTGCTGTGCTCCTGGGATGACACGTTTCTATGAGCAGGGGAGGATCCATGTGGGAGAATTAACTTCTGGCTCATTGAAACCTGCAGCTGTGTTAATATGCACAGTTTGGTTTGGGCTGCTGATGGATGTAAATGAACTTTGTGGGCGGTGTGTGTGCATTGGACTTGCCAGTGCTGTTCAGCTCTGGCAGGATAAACATTTTCCTTGACCAAGGAACCTATCTTCTCCAACCTCCTATGCGGGTGTAGGCCCAATTATTCTGTTCTGGGCTGATAGGAGGTGCCATCTTAGTCACTGTTTGTAAGTTCTTTGTTCCTCCTTATGGAGATGCCCTGGGGTTAGGGACAGCATCCAGGCTGGAGCACCGCCCTTGAGCCAAGGTCTCAGGTTCTTAACAGATACATTCAGTTTCTCCAGCTGGCCACTCTGCAGCCCAGCATCCCAGCCTGAACCTGGCGAGGCCTTTCCTTCTCCAGCTCTGCCTACTTTGGAGCATGGCTCAAAAAATCCTGACTGCCTGTATAAACCACGATGCTCTCTTTACGGGCCTTTGAAATTATCTTGTAGAAATCTTCTCATCTCTCCACCCTCTTAATCTGTATTCTCACAGAGGCTTCTCCTCTGAAATCCTCCATGGGTTTAAGAATTTGGAAGCCAAGCCAGAAAGGGAAGATCCTATAGCAGCACCTGCTCCCCTGAGCCAGGAACTTCTCTGAGATGGGAGCACAGAGCCAGCAGCCTGCTTGGGGAGGCAGGTAGGGAAAGGAAAACAGGAAAGAAATATACTAGCATTTTAAAAAAAGATTTATTTATTTATGCGTTACAGAACTGGGGTACAGGCCAGAGGTGCAGGGGTGGTGAGAGAATTCACCAGAGTAAGAGTGGGGAGTAGAACAGGCCAACTGACAAAGTACACTGCTGAGGGGAGCAGTGGGCAGGTTAGGAGATGCCTGCTGTGCCATGTGGGTCACCTCCAGGGTAGGGATTGAAGTCATGTGGAAGTGGCTTTAGCTTCCTTAGTGATGTGCTTTAACTTGCTGCACCACCCAGGAGGGCTGGACTAATATTTTAACAAATACTTTCTTCTACTGATACTTGATGTATAATAGTTTTTGTTTGTTTGTTTCAGAGCCAAAAGGAGTGGATATGATATGCTATGGGCAAGGAGGGGAAGAAGTTGGGGGTGTCCATCCTTTGGGGTTGAACAGTCTTTTTCAGGGGTGGGAGCAAGGGGAGCAGGCAAGGAACTGGGCCACTTATGTGTAGACCAGAAAAGGGAGAAGATCTGGCATTGGGTGCTGTTGCCCAACAAAGCAGATCCTGTAAGAAGTTTCTCAACCCTGACCTGCACCTAGGCTTTTTTTTTGGGGGGTGGAGGGAGAGGGTGTTGCCCCACTTTGAAGGGCTATGTTTCCAGATTTCAGTTAAGAGAGAAAGAGGGTCTTTGCTATCTCTGAGTATACCGTCCTGCTCTTTCATGAGCTGTCTGCTCTGCATGAAAGAGCCTCTGGTTAATACTTCCTACCAGTTCTGCTGACCTGGGATCCCAAATGGCACACTGAGAGCTGGTGAAAAGCCAAGAGTCAAGCCAAGAGG
The DNA here is from genome assembly GCF_000260355.1 of Condylura cristata. Classification (NCBI taxonomy): domain Eukaryota; kingdom Metazoa; phylum Chordata; class Mammalia; order Eulipotyphla; family Talpidae; genus Condylura; species Condylura cristata. Next base: position 41,924,758 of record NW_004567111.1, read on the forward strand.
CCAAGAGAACAAAAGCCAAAATTGTCCCAAGGCCTACGTGTCTGGTTTTGTGCCAAACCTGGCTGCTTAACTCAACTTTCAGGTCCCAGCATTCTTCCTTCGGTGATGATGGAATTTGTAGTTCCCAATGTCTGATGGCTTTAGTGGAGTCCACAAAACTTGTGTGGAGTTTATTCAGAATATCTTTCCCCCCTAACATTCTCAGTAGATGGAGTCATTGGAGGGTTGGAAGAGCAGAATGATATTTAATTTGTGGTGTAGAAGTCTCCCTCTGGCTGCAAGAGCATAGACTTGGGGTGGGGTAGAGCAGTTATGGGAGACCATTCCTGTTTCAGAGATCACACTGCGAAAAGTTGGTGGCCATGGAGATGGGGAGAGGAAGGTGGATGCTGAGTCTCTTTTTTTGGAGGATATCTGTGATCTCATAGGGTGACAGTGTTGGGAGTGGCACAGGATGAGGGAAAGTGTCGGAGACTTTGTCCCCGATCACAGATTATTCGGGGGCAGAACAGACAGGGTCTCAAGGTGGGAATGGTGTAGGCAAGCGGAGATTCCTAGATAAAGGGGAAAAGGGTAAAAAGGGGAGCGGGCATAAGGAAGACATGGGAATGGGAGTTGGGTGCAAGTCTTCCTGCTCTGCCTTTAGCAGAGGTTTATTTTATATACTTCAGGCAGGAAGAGGG
>NW_004567111.1:41925600-41933280 GCF_000260355.1 Condylura cristata
GATTAACCAATATAAAGTCCCTTAAACATTATCTATTACTTAAAGGCTTTCATTCTCATAGAGACATCTTAGGGGGTAAAGTAAAGTGAGGGCAGGAAGAGGAAATTTCTTGTGAATCAAATGAAGGTAAGGTTCTTTGAAAAACTTGTTAGAAAGTTTAAGTGAGTTTTCTTGAAGCCTAGGTGGTAGAAAACCTGATTAGCTCTGCATAGGTGACTTGAGTAAATTTCCATATCCAAAGACTAGATAGTAGAAAGCTTGAGTGGTTATTTAGAAACTGAATAGAAAGCTATGTGAGATAGAGTAATAAGATTTGAGTTTTCCTCTGTCTGGCAGTGACTTTGTAGTAACAGCTATTTGTTTTTATTCATCAGCCAGTTGTTTAATGACTTGTGACTTCAAGAGGAATTTCTCATCCTGGTACAGTACTTGCTTGTCAGGGCCAGGTAGCTAGCCTTCTGAGGCTGAGGCAATCCAATTGTAAGCTGAAGGTTGCTCAGAATATTTTGATATTACGATTATACAAAAAAGAGAGGTCATAAGATAAGTTAGCCTGATTTTTCAGAGCATTTCCGTCTCCATCCGGAATATGTCAGTCGATAGAGGTTGCATAGCTTGTGTCAGGAAAGATTACTCAAAAGTCCAAGTGTGTTGGAGCAGTGAGAAGCATCGAGAGGCAACACCAGGCAGTCATGTGTAGCCCCAATCCAAAGGCATTCTCTTATTTATTAGGGTCAAGTACTCAGGTGGGACAAGTACACAGGGAGGATCCATGCCTGTGGGAATATTCTTTATCAGTGATATGAGCTAAGGTGGCTGTTGCCTGGGGACTCTGTTGTTTCTGCTAGTCCAAGTATATTACCTCTATTCTCTACTCTTGCCTAACTTTCTGCTAATCCTTACAAGTAAGGTATTGGTAGCTGAATTTGCCAATCAGGCCATAATATCTATCTCCTGTTTCAGCAGATAGTAGTTTCTAGTATGTTCCTCAGACCAGGACTTTTGTCCTTGGTGAGAGGCCTCCTCCCTGATTCTACATTTAGCTGACCGGCAAGAACTCTGGCACCAAGATATTAACCCTAAAAACATAAAGGGTTAGGGTCCCACAGATATCTGACAGATTTTGATAATGGGGTGACTGGAAGTTATTTTTCCTGAATAGTTTAAAGAATAGATCATTGAGTAACTTGCCACCAACTGAAATTGAGTTAGACTACAGGTGAACAAATTTGGACAGAGGAGGTGGGACTGGAGGGTAAGATCAGCCACTTAGTCTTGTGCATGTTGAACTTGAGATCTGTTCAATGTCTGTATGACTGGGGTAGACAGAATAATAACTCTCAAGGGTCCATATCTTCACCCCTAGAATGTGTGATTTTGTTGCCTCAAAGACAAAAGAAATGTCATAGATATTAAGTTAGGAATCTAGAGGAAGAGAAATGAGCCTGGGATATCCAGGTGGGCTCAATATCATGCGAATGGAGGGTGAGGGTGAAAGGAGAAAGGAGATACAATGATTGAAAGAGCCAGATGGCCTGTGGGCCAAGTATGTATACCTTCTGAAATCCATTTTTACAGCTTTTAACTTGAAGGAGAGACAAGAAAATAGACTTTTAGAGTTTCCAGAGGGAATACAATTTTGCCAACTCCTTGATTTTACTCTGTAAAACACATTTGGACTTCTGACTTTCAAGACTGAAAGATGATAAATTTAATATTTGTTTTAGCCACACAGTTATGCATTTTGTTACAGAGGCAACATAAAATTAATATAGTAGAGATACAGAGTACAAGTCTGATATGCAAGTCTAATTTAAACTTTCTTTACCATTACCTATCACTCATCACTAACAACTGGTATCTTTAGTTGTCTTTGGCACTCAAACTCTGGCAGCAGTTCTTAGCAAGTGGGCTAAACAGAGTCCACAAAATGTGCAGGTGTAAGAACACATTCCCACATCACAGTTGATACACTAGGTACCCAATGACTGCATTCTTTTGGCTTTATAGTAAATTTTAATAGTGATTGCAATGTAAAACCAGAAAAGTTCTATTCTGAAATAGAAATGCCAAGAGCTGCAAAGTGTGATGTTTAATTAGCAACAGAGAAAGATCAGGAAAAGTTAAAGTAAAAGGAAGATACAAGGGTTATTTGAGTTAACAGTTTAAGAGCAAGTAGATCTTTAAATCACAGTAGTTAATCCTAAAGACTATCGCTATGATATCAGTATGGCATAATGAATGATGTTCCTTCAAAAGAATCAGCCCAAGTCACATGAAACATTAAATTATTCTGATGCATTTTGTTTATGAAAGTAGGAAATTACACAAAATGTTTTGCAAGCTGTTAACATAATTCAAACTTTTATGTGCATTGGCTCTTAGCTATGCTTCAGTTACTAGAAAATTGACTCATGTGGAATTAACAGTTCCCCAGTGATGCAGGTTAATCTGTGTCCCTGAACGTTAGCCATGGTAAATTCACAAATAATAATGTGAGTAAATGAGATATTTAAAGACTAGATTCTAATTGTGCGTAGACATTGGTGTGAGAGCATTTCCCTACAGAATTATAAATAACTAAGTTAAAAGAGCTCAAGAAGAACAATGCACTAGAAGTTCACTCCCCTGTTAGACCCAAAGCAACAATTTTGTTCTAACAACTAGAATGAAGGGTTTTTGTTCCCTTTAAATTTCTTTAGTAAGTTATACTGGGCACCTAGCACTTTTTTTAAGCCCTTTTCATATATTAATTAATTGAATTCAGGTAACAACAATCCCTTGAATTAGGTATTTTCATTGATCCCATTTTATAGATGGCAAAACTTAGACCCAGTGAGATAAACACACATTTATCCAGCTGTCAGCCTGGATTAAGTTCACCGAGCCTGGCTCCAGCATTTAGGACCTTACTGTGTTCTGTGCTGACATTGCTGGTTGCTTCAGTGATACTTCAGATTGCCGTCACACACCTCCCTTTGTGTAGTTCACCTAGGATTGTTAATGGGATTTTACTTAAAACGTTTTGTCCTAGCTCAAGTCCTCATCTTTTGTCTGGTCTGGGCTAATTCTTGTTCTGTCCCAATTGTTTTTGGTCAAGCCAGTTTATTTAATATTGTCATGCTACCTAATTTGATGTTTGACATTTTCTTTATAATTATGCAAGGGTTTCCCATTTCTTAGTGCAATTCTTATATTAAAGGTTATGAATTGTGAGCAAATGAAACCCACTCTGGAACTCTGAGCAGAAGAAAACTGTGTCCAGAGCCCAGGTGAGGAACTCTAAGCATGGGAAGCAAGAACAATGGGGTAGGATACTTCTGCTGGCCCCTATGGTTGCCCCAGGCACTACCTCTGTTGGGATTTTGCAAACTCTGCTCACAGGGACAGTCTTCAGTTCATTCTCATCAGCATCTCAGTCTTTGTGTTATGCGCTCCAGATTCAGAATCTCAAGCGAAGGCATCCGGTTTAGTCCTACTCACTTTGCTGCGGGGAGAGGGATGATGAGCTTTTTCCATTTGCTTCATTAGTGGTAAGGAGATTCCTTGTTTCTGCCAAGATTGACAGCATTGTGAATTACCCAAAATTAGGTAACAACAGCATTGTGAATTACCCAAAATTGGTACCTGGTAGCCAAAGACATTAACAAACACCCTTACATCTGTAAGCCAGTAAGAACTGAGAACATGCACTGGGTGAGGTCCTTTGCCAGCTGTTATATAAGATACAGAGGTGAACTGGCTTGAGATATTAGTATTCAGAAAATAAAGATCTAATAGAGAAGAAGGATGTAGAAAATAGTTGTACCAGGTAGAAAGTGACAAGAATCATACAAAGGAATAAAGGAAATGTGTTGGAATTTTGAGGAATGTGGTACCCAGTTCCTGATGAGCAGGTTCTGTGGAACAGAGTAAGATTTCAGTGACCAGTGAGGGATCTGTCAGCCTTTGTCCACCCTGGTTCAGCCAGAGGGGCTGCCAGGGTTTATATAAAACCAGAGGGCTCTTTCTGCAGAGATGACCCTACTTACTCCCTGTTGTCCCAGCACAAAGTAGATGTGCAATATACATGTGAAGTGAATGAATTAACCCAGAGTTGGCAAGAAAGCTCCCATGGACAGTATTGACAGCTTAGCCATGAGCATATTGGCTGAGGGGGCCTGCATAACCTCTGTGGCACTAGGAGTGGGGTGCAGGAGCTCTCATGAGCTGCAGAGCCAACCAGGTGGCCACAGTGGGGACAGAACTCACAGACGTGGTTTTGATGGCAGGGCTGGCCTATCACCTGCTCAGAAATCACAAGCTTTCTCTGGGATTCAGCATTTTATTCAGGTGTCTATTGTGTGAAAGGTCTGGAAAGGGCCCAATAGATGCTGAAACCCTGGCCTAAAAAGCAGCCAGATTCTGTGAACAAAGCAGAATGAGGAGAAGTGGGAGATGAGGCATATTCAGAAATAAATATGAAAATATAGGCCTGGGACTGCTGGCCACCAAGTAGGAAGGTTGACCTTGGCAGGTGCGAATGGGGCATTTTATTATCCTTGCGTTCTAGTTTTGAGTAATGATAACAGTTTCTCCCACTCTGCTTCAAAACCAAATTAGTCTGTGCTGTTAGTCTGTCAGAAGGCCACCATGTACCACTGTTGATTCTCTGCTAAGTACCGCCTCTGCTCTCTAGGAATGCACACCATGGAGATAATACTGAAGGGGAATGGTGTTGTCATCTGTTCTTTCAGAATGAAACTATTTCTGTGTCCTGGCAGATGGCCCATAGTAGCAAATTCTTTTCTTATCTGATTCCAGCCAGTTCTTTTAAAGATGAAATTCTGTCTAAGGGACACTTTCATTGGCACCTTCTGAATAGGGAGTCAGTGTGTGGATCTATATTCCCTGTTCATGGGCCTTGTCAGTTCTAGAATGGCGAGAAAGGGTGATGGCATCAGAGGGCAAGTCATAACGGGCATGGCTCTGGAGTGGAGTGGAATGGGCAAGTGAGGAGGATGCTCAGTGCTACTGGAGTGCAAACATGGGCATTCTGCCCCCGATGTTGACAGGAACATGCAAAAGCAGGCAATAGCAGGACACATTCTGATGTCTCTCGGTATCACCCCTTCTATGACCCCCATCTACCCTGTACTGATGAGTTACAATTTTTTAAATGCAGTGTAATAATGCTGACATTTATTTAATACCCATTCGTGGTAGGTGAGTTTTTGTATCACTTCTAACTGTCATGACAACCCTACATACTAATGTTATCAGCCATGTGAAAGTGCAGGTGAAGAAACAGGGTGAAATTATTGAGGGGTTATGGAGTCAGAGGATGTCTCAGAGTCAGGCTGCCACATTCCCCTTCCCTTGTTCCAGAGGAAGCTGCTGTCCATGCATGGGCCCCTATGGAATTCTGAGAGGCTTGACAATAGGAAGGTTTCTACAATTTCTTAACTACTGCTGCAGGGGAAGATGTCTTCCATGTAGTTTGCTGTCTGGTAGAATATGCTGGATCATTTAGGAGTATCCTGAGTTGCCACACTGCAAGTATCTGGCAAGTAAATGTGATTCATGTGTAGCAAAATTGATGAGATTCTTCTGAAATTATGGCATCATTTTCATTAAACCAACACTGCATTCTTTGAAAATCTGCCTACCTTCTGTTGAGCTATTGATGATACTGACTCCACTTACCCTCTGAACATTAGATCAGAAATATTAAAGTTTTTTTCCTCCTGCTGATTCAGTATTAGCTGTCCTTCCATTTCTGTCAGAACAGCCAATCTGTTGAGTTTCCAGACATCCAATACAGTGATGCCTTCATATAGCTTAAATACTAAATTTAAGATGAATTCACTCTGCAGCTCTTTTAAAATGAGTTTGTAGTTTCAGATCATCATTTTAACGATCTAATTCTTCACACATTGCTTCATTTTTCTTGAAATTTAAAAAAATGGTGTCCTTAAATTTTTAAAATTGGTTTAGCACTAAGGCTTGTGATAAGAAATTACAATTCTCTGATCAAGCTTGTACATTCCAAATCCTTCTCCTCAGAAGCAACAGACTTCAGATGATTTTGTGTTTTTTACTATTTATTTCCTCATTCTCAGACTGTACTCTGCTTCTGCCTCCTTTTTCACAATCACCAATTGGTTTCTATTTCCAGCCAGAAGAGCTCTCTGATTGTAGACTCCCAGCCTTCTTCCCCAGCCTTCAAAAATGTGGGTAAACCAGCAGGACTGCTTATTTACTTGTCATTTACTGATGGTCCCATTAGTATTTTATGATGATTCATTTCTTTACTTTGCAACTTTTCCTCCCTCCAGTTTCCCTAACTGAGGTTTATATATGCCACATGGGGCATTGCTAATTGCTGTACAATAGCTATTTCCTATTTCTCCTTTCTAGCCAAGGCCCAATTGTGTTCTGATGTCGACCCCTTTGCCACTTACGCATAACTCCCAATTATGCCAAACCAGACTCAGTGACATTGCTTCCCTGCCCTGAGAAAGATAGCTTGCAGGTTTGCTTCTGGGGATGATTGTTTTGTTCTTAGAAACACAAAAAGGAAGAAACAGTCTCCCCTACAACTTGGAAAAAAGAGTTCCAAGAACTTGCAGGAACGTTTGAACACAAATGTCTGAACACATCAGGACAATCCGTTGCATTTTCCCCACAACCTTCTGTTCTGCTCCAAACTGAACTGTTTGATTCAGCGACTATGCACCCATTTTCTTAGATTCTCTTTTGGTCCCCCTTCCCTGTCTTCTTCATTTATACATACATTTTGCAGAAGCATATTCTTTATAGGTTTGAGAAGTAAGTGTGTGTGTGTGTGTGTATATATGCATATATACACATATCTATTATACACACACAAATATTTAATATATATTGGAGTTACTGTGTTTCAAAATGATTTTTTTCTGAATTCATATTTGATAATTTAGCAAGATCTAGAATTTTATGTGAAAATATTTATTGCTCAGACTGTCCCCATCTTCAAATATTTATTATAGTTCAGAATCTGTTACCAGTGTGATATTTTTAATCAGTGATTTATTTTCTTAGGACACTGAAAGCATGTGATACTGTGCTTTTGATATATGCCTGTTTTTATTTTCTAGGCCCCTGGTGGGCCTTTCTTTCAGAACTACAGATTTATGTAGTGTTGAGGATTTTCTTGTTTTGTTTCTTTGGTATTGTTTCCTCTTGTTTTTACTTTTCCTTTCATCCCCCATATTTCTAAAATATGGTGTTCTGATAAAGACATTCTTTTGTTTCCTCTTTCCCATCAGCGTTTTCCTCACACTTTAGCTAGAAAGAACCACAACAGTAAACATGAAGCATATTTGTCTGGTCAGAAAAAGAATAGTCAGTGTGTAAACTTGCTGGTCCCAGAAAGGGAGTTGAGGACTGCCAGGCTGCTCTTTCTGCCTTTATCGAGGGGCAGCCCTGCAGGCACAGACCTGTCAGAGACTTTGTCCCTAATCACGGATTATTGGGGGGCAGAACAGGCAGGGTCTCAAGGTGGGAATGGTGTCGGTGAGTGGAGATTCCTAGAAAAAGGGGAAAAAGGGAAAAAAGGGGAGCAGGCATAAGGAAGACATGGGAATGGGAGTTGGGTGCAAGTCTTCCTGCTCTGCCTTTAGCAGAGGTTTATTTTATATACTTCAGGCAGGAAGAGGG
>NW_004567111.1:41933475-42007171 GCF_000260355.1 Condylura cristata
TCATAGAGACATCTTAGGGGGTAAAGTAAAGTGAGGGCAGAAAGAGGAAATTTCTTGTGAATCAAATGAAGGTAAGGTTCTTTGAAAAGCTTGTTAGAACGTTTAAGTGAGTTTTCTTGAAGTCTAGGTGGTAGAAAACTTGATTAGCTCTGCATAGGTGACTTGGGTGAATTTCCATATCCAAAGACTAGATAGTAGAAAGCTTGAGTGGTGATTTAGAAACTGAATAGAAGGCTATGTGAGATAGGGTGATAAGATTTGGGTTTTCCTCAGTCTTCCAGTGAGAGACTTTGCAGTAACAGCCATTTGTTTTTATTAATCAGCCAGTTGTTTAATGACTTTTGACTTGGAGAGGAATTTCTCACCCTGATGCAGTACTTGCTTGTCAGGGCCAGGTAGGGCCTTATGAGGCTGAGGCAATCCAATTGTAAGCTGAAGGTTGCTCAGAATATTTTGATATTATGATTATACAAAAAAGGGAGGTCATAACAAGTTAGCAGTGGAAATTCTGATTTTTCAGAGCTTTTCCCGATCTAACCGGAATCTGTCAGATGATAGACGTTGCATAGCTTGTGTCACAGACCAGTAGCCTTCCCAGAAGCTGTCAGACCCATACACTAGGGAGGGCAGATACACATCATTGTTCCCATTTCTGTGCCTAAAATATGTGAATATGTATTGTGCATGTAAGAGAGATGACTGTGAGTCACCAAATGAAACTGACTAATTACATTTTTAGTGATTTTATTTAAAATTAAGAAGCCTTTGAGACTTTCCCGTAGCCCTTTGAGAATCTTTCATTAAAATGGATGTTTGAGTATCTCATATTATTTAACAGTGAAATTCTAAGCAACCAAAACATACCCATTAAATTCATACTTATAGGGTCTCCTATATACATATAATACTGGAAAATCCACCTAAAAATTGAACAAGGAATTTGATAGAGCCAGAAATCTAAAAACAAAATGGCACTAATATATCCTCATATACCAGTAATCACCCTACATGTAAATGGACTATATTCATCAATCAAGAGGCATAGACTAGCCAGTTGGATCAAAAACAAAGGCTAACTTTCTCTTATTTCCAGAAGCCTCATTGGAGCTACAAGGATAAATATAGACTCAAAGTAAAAGATTGGCGAATAAAACTAAAAGCATTGGGACCCAGAAAGGGGCAAAGATAGCTATGCTTATATCAGATAAAATAGACTTCCAGCTAGAAGGTAATAAGAGACAGAGATAGATACTACCTAATTATGATGGGAACAATCTATCATGAAAGTACAGTACTCATTAATATATACCCATTGCATGAAGGAGCTTTAATATACATGTGGCAACTATTATCAAATCAAATTTGAATCAGACATTGGCAGCAAAAAATTGGTGGTTGGGGAACTTCTAACACTCCATTTCAACCAATAGACAGATCAGCCAGACAGAAAATAAATAAAGAAACAGTAGCCTTAAATGAAATTTAGAACACATGGGCATAGAAGCCTATAACTTTCAAAACTGAATCAGGAAAAAATAGAAAACCAGAACAGACCAATTACAAGCAAGGAAATTGACATATTAATTAATTATGTCTTTCAAAAAAATAAAAGCCCAGGATCAAATGCCTTCAGCTGTGATTTCTACCAAAACCACCAAAAATGAATTAATACCCATTTGTCTCAAATTCTCCCCCCAAAATTTGAGGATTTGAGGAAGAGGGAATGCTTCCAAACATATTTGTGAGACCAAGCATACCTGATACCAAAACCAGACAAGGATATTAAAAAAAAAGAAAAGAAAAGAAAATTACAGACCAGTATCCCTGATAATTATAGATGCAAAAATCCTCAATAAAATCTTAGCAGCCTGACGCCAACAATATAGTAGAAGGATCATACATCGTGATCAAGCAGAGTTTATTCCAGGGATTCTATAATGGTTCAACATACACAAATAAATGTCACTTACAATTTCAATATAAGGGAAGATTAAAAACATGATTTATCAACAGATGAATAAACATTTTTATAAGACTGAACATACACTTACGATGAAAACCCTCAAGAAATGGGAATAGAAGGGACATACTTAGTATAATAAAAGCTACACATGACAGACCCACATCTGCTAGCATAATACAAAGTGATATAAAACTGGAAATGTTTCCTTTAAGACTAGGTATAAGACAAGGATTTCTGCTATCACTTTTACTATTCAACATAGTTTTGCTCTAGTCCCAAGTAGAGAAAGTAGGCGGCAAGGGAAAGATATACAAAGAGAAAAAATTGGAAAAGAAGTAGAACAGCCATTATTTGCAGACTACAGAATAATATATATGTAGAAAAACCCTAACAACTTAACTAAAAATGCATTAGAAACAATAAATCAGACACTAAGGTAGCAGTCTACAAAGTCAATATATAAAAATCAGTGTGGTGCTAAGTGCAACTAGCACTAGAACTAGACGAGAAAGAAATCAAGAAAAAAATACCATTTACAACTGCATTGATAAGAATGAAACAATGAGAAATAAACTTAACAAAAAGGTGACAGACCTGAACAATGAAAAGTATAAGACATTGTGGAAAAAACAAAAAAGCACAAGAAATGAAAAAATAGTTCTTGTTCATGGGTTGAAAGAATTGGTTAAAACGGCCATCCTACACAAAACAACATGTAGATTCAATGTGGTTGCTATCAGTTTCCATGACACTCTTTAAAAAAATGAGTATTACTGAAATTTATATGGAACCAAAGAAAACCTATAATAACCAAAGACAAAAACCCTGACAAAAAGAACAGGGGCATTGCACTGTCAGACTTCAAAGTATACTGCACATCTGTAGCATTCAATACAGTATGGTATTTGGAATGAAAATAGACACATGACTCAATGACTCAATAAGATAGAATGGAGAGTCCAGAAATATTTCCACACTTTTATGTGCTGTTAATTTATAACAAAGGAGCTGATAGTATACACTGCAGAAAGGAATGGCATGTCAACAAATGTTTTTGGAAAACTGGATAGCCACTTGTGAAAGAATGAAACAAGATTAACTCGAGTACCTTATTCAAAATTTAAACTGAAATTGTATTAAAGAGATGGATATAAGAGTCAAAATGTAAAATACAATGAAGAAAAACTCTCCAGAATATTGATTTCATTATCTTTGGGGATTGGTCTCTAACAGCAAGAGAAGTAAAAGAGTAAACACATGGAATTACATCAAAATAAGAAGTTTCTGCTCAACAAATGAAATTATCAGTAAAACAAAGACATTCTACTGAATGAACAAAATATTGAATATCGTACATCTAACAAGAGGATGGTATCCAACATATATGAAGAACTCATGTTAACAACAACAGAAACAACCCATTAAAACTGGATAAAAGCTAAATGGACACTTCTCCAAAGAAGACAATAAGCACATTAAAAAATGCTCATCATAACTTAGAATCAAGGAAATGCAAATCTTACCCACAGTGAGATACCACCTTACAACAGAGGGAATGGCTCATATCAAAACCAGGAAGTGTTGTATGGCCGTTGGGGAAAAGGAACCCTTGGACACTGTTTTTGTGAATGTACATTGTCCAGCCCCCTATGGAAATCTCAGAATACCATATGACCCAGCAATTCTCTCCCTAGGTATCTACCTGAAGAGTGCAAAAATTTTAAAGTATATATGCATACCTATGTCTTTTGCAGCACTGTTTACATTAGCCAATTTATGGAAAAAACTTATGTACCCAAGGATAGAAGAGTAAATCAGATATATATATATATATATAAACTATATGTAGTTTTGTATTATGTATAGGTATACATACACACACATATATATATATATATATAAAATGGAATACTACTCAGATATTAAAAAGTAATGATAAACAAAATTTAAAAGTAACATAAAAATGTTGCCATTTGCAACAACATGGATGGAACTGGAGAGAGTAATGGTAACCACAATAAAGCAGGAGAAAGACAGCTACTGGTTAGTTTCACTTGTATGTAGAACATACAGAAACAGGCAAACAAAAAAGGGTTAGAAAAAATAACCAAACCAGTATCATACCCTTGAAATCTGACTGTAAAATTGAGGCACCAAAAAGGGATGGTAGTGGGTATCAGTGGGGGAGGGAGAGGACCCTGTGGAGCCTGATGGATTGTTGGGGCTTCGGTGGTAGATGTGGTATGAAAATATACACTTATAGAGGTGAATCTGTAACTCCTAAAGTAAATCAACGTTATTTATTTATACAGGGTTTTGTTTTTTAGAAACAAACATTTAGAAAAATGTTTGATTTTTATTGGTTATAAAGTTATCTGTTTTGATTGTCAGTATCTGTGAACCCTATGCCCTGTCCAGACATGCTACCAAGCTGGTTTTCAACTCCAGGATTGTAGATTGGGTGAACCCCAATAAATACCAACACAGTGCCCTTTAAGAAAGCAGTCATGAATTTTGTTGGGACTGTAAGTAATTTTTACTATTGCTCTTTAAGTTTTGGTGAAACGCTAGGGATTTCATAATAGTTAACTCAAGCAATATTATTTACTAGGTTATATAGAAAATAAATCATTCTCCTCAGTATATGTAATTTGTTTTTCTTGCCTGTTTCTAGGTCAAGTTGATTTTTAACTTTCCTTTTCTGCTTATCTGCATTTATTTATCTCTTCCTTAGAGCTTCCAAGCATGATGACCCCAAATGCCTTTTTCTTTACATAGAATAATTAATGAAAATTTAGAGACTCCTAACAAGAGACTCTGGGATTTGAATGTATATACTTTTCTATTTAGTTGGAAGTTTTGTCAAGCAAACTGCATGTTACATTAGCAGTTTACTTCCTTGCTTTCTGGTTGTTAACAAACTTTTTGGCTTGGACTGGACTATGTTAAATATTTAGCTTCATCTTTCTAGATACTTGGTTCACTTGTCAGCCAAAAGGTTATATGCCTCCGATGAAAGATAAAAGAAATTCACTTTATGGGAAACAAGCAATTTGAAATAGACCTCTTTTAGTGACCGCAGCAAGCTTTTGAGTTGGAGGTGATTCTTACTTTATGCCTGATGATGTTAGAAAGATTTCTTTCTTCCTTTCAGACTGCTGACAACCCCTGAGGTTCATAGCCAAGGATCCTGTGCCTCTCTCCTCATGAATGTTGAGGTCCATCCCTCAGGTATAACATACACAGAAGAGTCCAGGGTGCAGGCCCCAGCATGCCTGCTGCTTTGAAATAAGTCCTCGTGGAGAAACTAGATTGAGCAGAGTTTAGCAGACAGAAGCTAGATTGAGCAGAGCTTTGAGACAGAATCTGTGCTGCCCACTCAGCTTGTACCAGCTCAGGACCCTAAGAAATCAGCCTCTCTCTTCACCTGCTCAGATAGGTTTAAGAGTTCCCCTGTTGCTGTTTGACCCACCTGTCCACACTGCAGACTTGCATTAGGTTGTAGGACTGGTAGGAGAAAAGAAAGAGGGGTGGTGGGTTTGATGGGAATAGTCACATAAGGCATTTATGATTAGAAATGAGAAAGGGAACATATTAATGAAATATGGCAGTATTAACTCTTGGACCAATGAATAAATAGGAAGAGATCTCCAAATCTAAGGCTGAGTCCTCAGTTGCATTCTGTTAGCAGGCATGTGGCATAGGCTGTAAAGCAACCAAGTTTGGGTTGACAGGTCAGATAGCCCCAAAGGAGAGTAAGCATGCCCCTCAAATGTACATTTAATTTTTAAAAACCCCTGCTGTCTAATCCTCCAGGAAGTCTATAAATAACAAAAACCTTGGGATGCCATTTGATTGCCTGATGTAAACACATTTCCTTTCCTGTAAGTCTAGAAGTGCTTGCCTATCTAGAGTTCTGGAATCCCTGTCTCTTATAATAAATACGAATGCATAATAATGCTATTGGAAGAGTTTGGATTTTGCCTATTATTTCAGAGATAGAAGATTACTTTTCAATATAGTAGTTTTCCCCATCCGTCTCATGAACTAAGGGCAGAGAATTTATCAATTCTTGATGGTCAAATCCTGCTGTTCTTGCTGCCTTTTGAAACTGCCAGTCGTTTAAACTAGATGATAGCATTTTCTTCCTTCAGCAGAATAGATAACTCCCAGTTTTTCTGGTAAGCACACAGGGATTGCAAAGATAAATGAAACCCATGGATAATCCCCAGGCCTCATTTTAGTTATTATTTTGCACTCTTTCCTCATGAAATCCTTTTTTGAGTCAGCAGTGTTGAACAGATTGGAGTTTCATAGTGGCTTCTTTTCCTTAGCATTTCAGCACTGGTAGGTGGTGTGTGTGTGTGTGTGTGTGTGTGTGTGGGGTGGTGGTGGTTGTAAAGACAGCATAGGAAGGGGGGGCTGGGAGCAGAATGGGTCCATCAACTCCCACCTGACCTACAAATACAGTATGCAGGCCTCCAGTGATGCAACATTTCTGGTTTACATACTGTTGGGTAGCCAGCTGGAGTCTTCTAAAATCACACACACACACACACATGCAAATACATGTATGCATACACACAGAGACTTTCATAATTTACACGAAGGAGCTGAGGCCTCTCTTTTGCCGTTCCTCAGTTGGAATTTCTGCCTCCTCCTTATAAGGTGACACTCAGTATTTCTGATGAACAGCAGATTTTATTACAGTCTGCTTTGTTTGGTCACCAGAGTTATTAGCTGTATATACATTATATCTATTTTCTCTCAGGAATCGCTGGTGTTCCTACTAAGACCTTTCATTTAGCTTTCTTTTCCTATTGCTCCTTGTACTATGCTTTTATTGTTATGGTTGGTGCTCAGTGATTTGGATGTGTCTCAGGGTGCTGTCGGGTCCTGTGCTCACTTGGTCTCTTTCCCCTTCCTAGGGTGTGAGTCTTGTTCCAGGGAGGCTGTGGTCTGCTAAGAGGGTGGGGTGGGGGTGAGAAGAGCTACTCAAGCATTGATGAAATTAAGTTCCTATTGTCGAGTGAACTTTATTCCATTAAAAATATTTTTGGATTGCTATTGTGTGGTACCTACTCTTTTAGTTTTAACAATACAGGGGTGAACAGAGGAAGCAATTCCTGCTTTTAGATAGGATGCATTTATATAGGGTAAAAGGAGGCAGATAGTGAAAGGGTCAAGAATCAGATAACACTGGAGGGTTTTAAATAGGGTGATCTTATGTCCAGTTTACACATGCTGTTATGGCATTCTGTCTGTCTAGTTTCATACAAAAACAACACAATTGTACCTCAACCTAGGAATGAATAAGCTGGTATGTAGCATGGAGTTCTGAGTAGCCACAGAAGGGAACACCTTACTGATAAGGGAATCTCGGATGCACTGTGCTAGGTGAAAGGCGCTAGACACAAAAGGTACAGACTATAGAGTCACATTTAAATGACATTATGGAAGAGGCAAAATTGTAGCAACAGAGATAGGTCATTGGTTGCCCCTGCTGGAGTCTGGGAAGGGCTGACTGAAATAGAGGTTGGGAAATTTTTAGCTCATAGAACTGTTCTATATCTCAATTGTGGTGGTAGTGACCACAGGCTCTATCTGTTTGCCAAAATTAGCAGAACTGAATGGTAAAAAAAAAAATGTGTTTTATTACATTCAAATGATACCTTAGAGAAAAATTTGAAAAATATTTCTAAGCTAGAAATAAATGTCTGCATTTGAATGGTAAATGATCAGTATTTCTAGTTATGAAGCATTTGGGGAAATAGGAGATGGAGCAGAAAACAGGGAAATGGGATGTGGAATAAAGGTTCACAGTGTTTTCTCTTGAGGACAGTTTGTATTTATTCAGCAAGTAATGAATGGCATCTAGTTTGGGCCAGACCTTGGCAGGTAGTCTAGGCATAGCAGACTCACCAATAAATAAAACAAATCCTCTCACTAAGCTTAGTGTTCTCTATTAAAGTGTAAATGTACATACCTGTTCCCACAGTGATTCTGCCTTTAAAACAACTTGAGGAAATAAGGCTGCAATAATGGCAAGTATTTAGCAGTTTTCTAGAGTATTATTTTAAAAAGCAAAATCCAGAGTTGGGCCATAGGAGGATTAGCTAGTAGATTATGGTAAAGTGACCATTAAAAATGATGAAGTATTATGTACATTTACTTATGTGTCCATAACATGTAAAGTGAAAAATTTGAGCCATAGAACTCATGTCCTAACTGAAAAATAAATGTGGCTTACACTACACATACAAATCCATTTCTTGGGATGGAAATAGGGAACTTTGGTACATTTTTATTACTTTTATCTACGAAGATGATCTCTTTTATAATTGGCAGTGTGAATATTTGTATTTTGAAAAAGATCATTAAAATAAAAAAATAAGCAGTAAACATAATAGGCAAAGAATTATTACACCTTAGATTTTCTGGCTGAAATTCTGTCCTGGATTTATACTTTTAAAGAGGTAAACAAATTTATTTTTGCTGGCAAATGCAAATGAGACCCCGCTTTTTAAAAAGGGAATACAGCACATCTCTATTGATTAAATTTAAATCACATTGGGTTAATCTGTGAAAAAGCAAATTAACCCTTTTCTAGGCCCTCTATAAATGGGAAAGTAACAAGTTTTCATTTATGTAATTCTTCTTTCTTTAAGTAGCATAAATAGTAACGTATTACTGTCTAAAAATATAAAAAGATAGTATTTTTAATAAAAGTCCTGGTTATATGTTAGAATAAAACGAGCTGTTCTACTCTTGTTACATATGTGGGTAAGGAAAGGAAAATAGACTCCAGAGAGCTGTCTTATTTTACATTATTTGGCATGACATCACAGAATTCAGCACCATAGATAGCTACAGAGCCCCTGATCATACATTTACCATCTCCTAACCAATAATTCAACTTTTAACCATAATGTGGTGGCACTGATCTTATAAAGTTAATTAGCCTGCAGGGTACCATTTTAGACTACCTAAAATTATGCCTATTGAGAATAAACTATACAATATTTTGAAATTAGACTAAGAGCTTGGTGATTCCTAATTACAGTTGCAAAAAATACAGCAGAATAAGATTACTATGAAACATTCTAAAGCAGATGAGCACATTGACTTATATGTAAATATTTGCATGCAACGTCATATAAAGTGTGGTGGAGTATTATGGACTCCAAATATATGCTCAGCAAAAAGTCAACTAAAATCGAAAACTGGGATTTTGTGCATTAACATTATACTTGCCTTTAAATTTGGGGTTTATAGCCTATACATTTTTTCTGTATGCTGAGGTTCTGAAGATTAATTTATTGCATAGTAGAAGAAGTAGAGGAACTTGTTAGGAAAAAAAGTCAGATGGAATTGCATTTACATTAGAAGACATAACACTTGAATATTTATATGACAATTCACAACTGGTAAAGCATTACACAGCAGGCCTCACAGCTAAGGAAGACTGCACAACAGTATGTTTCAATCTTTTAAATCAATGACTTTTAATAACATAAATATTCTACAAACTTCATTTTGTTCATTATCTTAATAAATCCAATATTATCTTCTGAATAAAATTAATATACTTAAAAATTTCTAAATAAAAAACAACAGATATAAATTAAACCGTCATAATCAGAATTACTTTTCCATATCGTCTCCCCTGGATATTCTGGAGTAGCCATGTTGAGGTAAGGGTGGGTGGATTCCTAACAGGTCACCAACTTGGGAAGGGTAGCCTTACAATTTTCCTAAAGTAAAAGAATGGGAAAAAGAATAGGACCCTTGCTGTATTGGTGTAAACATTTGCCCTTTTGAGTTCAAGCTGGAATGAACTGGTTTCACTCGAGTGCCTGCATGTGTAAAATGCTATTCTATCCCTGCATGGGAAACAGGAGTGTCTAGTGAACTTGGAGTTTAATAAATGCAATGAGATAATGCTATTATATTAAAAAGAAAAACTTTGCAATAATAAAATAAAGTTTATATAAGAAGTATAATAAAGAAAATTTGTAGTATGACAGTGCTAAAAGAAAGATCTAGGGATATAGGCCATAGATAATGTCTAGTTCCTTTTCTTCGTTTTGTGGGGAGAATAGAAGAGAAAATTTGGAAAGTCTTCAAGAGGGAGATTTTCTTTGAACTCAGAAAGTAGAGTTACTAGCTAGAGAGGACTATTTTATGGGACAGGTATATTTTAAATAGAAGGGTAAGGAGGATTCAGTTTGGAAACATGTGGGCCTAGCACTTGTCAAACCTTGGATACTGAGCTGAGAACTCTGACGTTAAACTGTCGTTCAACCAGGTTAACTAATGGTCCCATTAGTGGATGCATAGAGATGATAGCTCTCCTGAATTTTTCTTTATCTGAAAATGCCTTTCACGCTGTTTTGGGCAGAACAAACATGGTAACAGGAAATTGAAGTGCAGGAAGGATGAAGAAATTGTATACGAGCCCCTAGATGCTATCAGTTAGCTTAATGATTCAAAAATGTATATGCATTCAACTGAAAAAATTCTAGATGAGATGGCCAAACCATTACCAGAGGTTGTGAGTTGGGGAGAGCTGAAGAGAAGCTTGATGGTGAGAGGTGGAAGGGATGTGCTTCTTTTAGCAAAGAGGTTTAGAGCTCAAACTACATGCAAGGAACCTGATGCTGAACCCAGCTGCATTTTAGAATGTTTTGATAACTGGCAAGTTATGACTGTTGCGAAAAACAAATAGTGGTCTTTAGGAGGATGTTGCAAAGTACATAGAACAGGTCATGGTAGAACAAATTCCTTTTCTTTCTTCACTTTCTTGTGGATGGGAGGTGATGTTCTAATTACTTCAGTAACATGTTTGACAAGGTTTCTTCGTTCATGTTCTGTGGACAAGACCTGTGCAGTGAGCAGAGGAGCTCCTGTGAGCATGTGCCAAGAAGTGCTGATGAGCAGATGATGACCATCATGAACTTGCTTCCCTCTGGTACCAGTCCAGTGCTCTGTTCTGCTGACATTGGTATCAGTGCAAGTGGGCTTACCTCTTCACAGGTGCTGTGAAAATATAATAGATTGCAAATATTTTGGATGAAAACTTAAAGGTTGGCCTAGGATATACTAAAAAGAGTGGAGCAATAGACTAGACCAGCAAGATGAAATCCAAGTTGTGTATTATTTTGGTCCTACATCCTGCCTATGTATGCCAAAGATCAGTTACAGATTTCTAGGCTTGAATCATTGTTGTTTAAGAGAAACCCATATGGCACTTTGGCACTTTAATCGATGCTATAGAATTTACGGGGTGCTGTATATGCCCATGAAGAGATCACTGTTTTAGATTGTGTGGGAAGAGGTGTAATTAAGAGAATGGAACTCCTGCTTGCCTCTGGCTTTGGATGGTGGACCTGGGACAGGAGTATTGTGTTCATTTCTAAACGACTGTTTCAGAGGAGGAACTTCAGGCTCCCCGATGGGGCTGCTTAGATAGTGGGAGTTTTCAAAAACTGCTCCAACAGTTGGGGAAATCTGAGTTCTTTAATAGGAGAATAAGACTAGGGAAGAAGGGAGCATTATCGATCTTTACAGCTATCTAAAGGGCTTTCCTCTGTGGAGAGGTGTGGAGGACAACCCAGAGATTTCCTGACAGTTTCCATTCTAACACTAGAGGGAACTACTTGGAAGTCTAGTAAACATCAGATAGGTTAGAACCTAGAAAATATTTGCATTTCCTTTGAACTTAGTTCTTAATGGATTTTTCGCCAAGACAAATTACCACTTAACTCATAGGTGATCACTGGCACCTTTTCATAGACATGAATGTGAAACACATGAAAGTTACCTTGCTCACTCTGGAAAATGTGGCAGTTGACATATTTGCATTTTTCATTTAATCACATTCTCCTGAGTTATGAGGCAGACTTTTAAAGATCATGTTTATATTTGGGAACAAATGTTTATCTTATCAGAATACCTGGATTGAAATGTAGATTGAGAAGAAAACTTGCTTGTATTGCCTCTGTAACTTACTTCTAGCAGTGCTAAGTTCAGGGGGAGATGTGAAGTAGGCAGGAGGGAAAGGAAGCAGGAAATGTTGCCTTCTGTAATTAAAGAAGTTTTTCCCATTTTCTTTTCCTGTCTTGTGCAGCTTTCTCTTCTATTTTGATTTCTGGTTTTGCTTTCCCAGTCCTACCCTTGAAATAATGCCTTTTCTTTTTATTCTTAATGTGTAATCTGTACAATTTCACCAATAGACAGCTTTTTTCTTTACAGCCTCTATGCATAGTTTTACAAAACTTCTTCTCTCTTTTCTTGCTCTGCCACTACTTAACGGCATTACTGTGGACTGTTTCGTTCTATGATTTCATGTCTTTACCTGGAGCAAGAGTAATCTGTACAATTTCACCAATAGACAGCTTTTTTCTTTACAGCCTCTATGCATAGTTTTACAAAACTTATCTCTTTTCTTGCTCTGCCACTACTTAACGGCATTACTGTGGACTGTTTCGTTCTATGATTTCATGTCTTTACCTGGAGCAAGAACAATAATCAAGGTGATGTTAAAATTTATACCTGGAGGCTATTACAAATTTTAAATAACTAAAATTAAAATTAAATTTTACATTAAATGAATTATGATTTAAAAAGTAAAATTTACAAATAAGTAAAAGTGCTAAGAGTAATACTTCTCCCCTAAAAGGATTTTTTTCTGGCTTTCTGTCCCCATTACCAATGAGTGGCATTTATTGTTCATTGAAAGAGGCCCAACAAGCTATTATGTAATTCTTTAAAAATTAGAATGCAGCCCCTCCCTGGTGGCGCAGCGGGTTAAAGCACTGCACTGGGAAGCCAAAGCCACTTTAGCATGAGTTCGATTCCCGCCTGCCCCGGAGGAGACCACATGGCGTGGCAGACTTCTCCTGGCCCGCCCGCTGCTCCCCTCAGCAGTGTACTTCGTCGATCTGCCTGTTCTGTTCCCCACTCTTGTCTCTGGTGAAGCCTCTCACCGCCCCTGAGCCTCTGGCCTGTACCCCAGTTCTGTATGCACAAATAAATAAGTCTTTAAAAAAAATTAGAATGCAACTCTTTCTAGCAAGACATTAATTTTACAACTATTTGCTACTCTACAGAGTGTGGATTATGGATTGTGGTCTCTGATGCTCTGGTTTTGTTCATCACTACTAAGAATTTATTTATCTATTCTAGCCTTCACAGGTGAAACCAAAAAGATCTCTTGTCTTTAGGCTCATAATTTGGTCCCCAGAGTTCTAGAGATACTCACTTTCTATGGATGACTCATATTTGTGGAATTTCTTGCTTTCCTTGACTTTCTGGGATATCTGTTTCTCTACCCAAAGATGACTGTCTTATTGATTTGCCTACCTTTTTTTTTTTTCCATTTGTGCCAAGAGGACATATATACCTTCAAGAAAAGCACTTTTACAATTGAATAAGGAAATAAATATGGATTTATCGAGAATGTCTCAGGGTCCTGACCCAGAGATGCAAGGCCAGGATCAGAGTATCAACACTAGGTTTGAGCAGTGTGTGGGATGGCTGGACCAGAGGATTCCACTGGCTTGCTGAACAGAGAGAAGTGTGGTATTGTTACATGCTGTGTGTGTGTATCTTTTTTTTGGTTAATGACTTATTTATTTATGCACACAGAACTGGGGTACTGGCCAGAGATGCAGGGGTAGTGAGAGGATCCACCAGAGACAGAGTGGGGAGTAGAAAAGGCAAATCAACGAAGTACACTGCTGCGGGAAGCATTGGGTGAGACCATTGAGTGGTGTGCCAGGCCCTGTGGGTCACCTCCATGGCCGGCATTGAACTTGCACTGAAGCGGCTATGGCTTGCTTCCATTGCTGCACTTTAACCCGTTGCACCACCACAACATTTCATTCAGTGCCTACCACATCTGAAGGTTTATTTAAGTAAAAACAGGGCATTATAAAGTTCTTAAAGGGACCTGAACTATTCTAGTCAGTCAGGAGGGCTCCATGGAAAAGGGGTGCAATCTGAAAATGGCAAAGGAGTTATTTGGGTGAGCTTGGGAGGAGATTCCACATTCCGTGCAGATGGAAGAACATGTGTGAAGGTCCTGATTGATACAAGGAGGAAGAAACATGGGAATGTGAAGAATGAGGACAGTGTGGCTGCAACCTCGAGAGTAAGAGGGCGAATGGTGAAAGTGAGGTTAGAAAAGTGTGTGGGGGAGGAGGGGGGGCAGGCTCATGTGGCCTTGCATGCCAGACAAGAATTTTCTCCAAAATTTAAACCTATCCACAAGTTGCAGGTGTTATGCAGCGAATCACATGGATTTTCAAACTGTTAACATTTTCTAATAGTGTGTTATTTATCTTTCACAAACAAGGATATGTGCACACATGTACACACATTTTTCTCTTTGTTGAACCACTTGAGTAAATTACTGACTATGTCATGTCTAAAGCTTGTATTTTCAAGGACAAAGGTTATTTCCAATATAACCACTATACCTTGGTTTATCAAGAAAGTGAGCACTGGCCCTCCCTGATGGCGCAGTGGGTTAAAGCACTGCACTGAGAAGCTAAAGCCACTTCTGCATGAGTTCGATTCCCGCTTGCCCCGGAGGTGACCACATGGCGTGGCAGACCTCTCCTGGCCGGCCCGCTGCTCCCCTCAGCAGTGTACTTCGTCAATCTGCCTGTTCTGTGCTCCCTCTGTCTCTGGTGAAGCCTCTCGCCACCCCTGAGCCTCTGACCTGTACCCCAGTTCTGTATGCACAAATAAATAAATCTTTTTAAAAAAAAGAAAGTGAGCAGTGATAAAACTCTTTTGACTAATATACAGTTTGTATTTAAATCTCTAGTGGTACCCATAATATGTTTTGTTAACTTTTTTTTTTAAAGATTTATTTATTTATTCATAGAGAACTGGGGTACAGGCCAGAGACGCGGAGGGTGAGAGGATTCACCAGAGACAGAGCAGGGAGCAGAACAGGCAGATCAATGAAGTACACTGCTGAGGGGAGCAGCGGGCGGGCCAGGAGAGGTCTGCCACGCCATGTGGACTCCTCCGGGGCAGGCGGGAATCGAACTCATGCGGAAGTGGCTTTAGCTTCTCAGTGCAGTGCTTTAACCCACTGCGCCACCAGGGAGGGCCTGTTTTTGTTAACTTTTAAAAGATCCAAAATCGAATCAAAAATCATGCACTGCACGCAGATACCTGTTTGAAGGACATATTTATGCCAGCTGTTTTATAAAATGTCCATCAGTTTAAATTTGACTGGTTATTTCTTTGGTGTTAAATTTAGGTTGGACATTTATAGATGACTTGAGGCCCTGACAAACAGCTAACATCAGGAGCATGTGATGTGATATAGTTTCCATCATTATGATGGTAAATTTAGTCACTTGGTTAAGATGATATTCTCCACAGTTCTTGATTCTAAAGATAAAATGTTCCTTTTGTAAGAAATAAAGTAGTCTGGAAAAAAGGTAATCTAAGATTGTGTAAGTATTCTATCCCCCACTCAATGGTTTTTAGCAACCATCTTCCAAGGTAATTGTTACTATAATGATTGCAAAACGGTGATTTTTCTTACTGTATAGTTTCTTCTATATAAGTTGGTATTCTATGAAGAAGAACCTGCATTTCTCCTTTTCTCTTTTTAATCACCATCAGTATAATTCTTATGGATGTCTAAAATTTAAGTGTAAGATTTAATGTGTATTTATAATACATCTATAACACTAATCATTTTGATGTTTCTGTTTTCTCATATTTGATCAGCAAGAACTAAGATTTTTCACAAATATCTGGATTAAGTGAATAAAGTAATTGTATAAAATTTGTAAATAAATCTGCGTGTACCATGCTGTTTTCTCCTGATAACCTATATTTGTTTATCTAACATTTCTGTATTTTTATTTTTTCCTAGATCTCATGTACTAATCGGCTCTCATTCATCAGGGACCTAACAAATAAGTCATCTTGCCGTTTATCGAGACAATGCTTGAGTTTAAAACCATTCTGGAAATGATCAAAGCAGTATCACAATGTGACACTGTCAGGAGACAGCAGGCAGCTTGAGAATTGTTTATTAATCAAACAGCAACTTGAAAGAAGCCCCTTTCCATTACATAAACTGCATGGCCAGCAGCCTCCATTAGAGGGTTGAAAATGAGTGTCCCAGTGGCTCCAAAGAAATCATGTTACACTCAGTTGCGGGATAACAGAAATGGAGCAAAAAATAATAATGAGAGTATCCTAAGTCTAGGCGATACAAATGCCAATCAAATCATGTTGGAGGTCAGTTCTTCTCATTATGACTCTGAGACATGTGACCTGACAGATGAAATTGGAAATGCAAATTCAAGCAAGCCAGAAAATAGTACTCTTTTCAATAAGGGATTTCATCAACCTCAGGACTTTGGAAAAAGATCTCAGCCTGGCTCCACTGGCTTGAAAGATTTTAAATTTTCTTTGACTGTTCATAAAGAGCTAGATGAAGAGCACACAATGGAGAGAGGTACAGACATCTCACAGACCTCACAGAGTATAGAGGGGCCATACCTGTCCAGTGGGAGGAATGTTATGGGTGAGGCCAGTCCAGAAGTTTTGGTGAAAAGAGATGCTGAACTTCCCCGGCATGTTCCCAAGGATAAACTGGCAAAGACTCTTGACAATGAAGAATTGAGAAGGCATTCTTTGGAGAGAGCTGGCAGCTCTGCTGGTATGGGGGATATACTCATGAGGGAACACGTTGGGAGCCTGACATGGCAGCTTTCACAGCCTGTACTTCTGCACTTCCCGGAAACTCCTCGCCATGTGCCAGGTGGTGAGGAGGGACTTCAAAAGACACTGACAGTCCATTCTGTAGGGGCAGGTTTTCCTCCACTTGACAGTACCTCAGAGGGAAAGAGTGTATGTCATCCTATACCATCTACCTCAGAAACCAAGGAGTCCACCCCCTTAGAAGACCAGATGAAGGAGGGGCGTGGGCTGAAAGTTGGCAGAGAGAGCACATCACATTCTTCCCATCCAGAGCCTGCTCTGAATTCAGGCTTTGAGGAAGGCCTGAATAAGCCAGAAGCACATTTAGGTCAGGGAAAGGGAGAGCTGACATTTGCTCAACCAAGGACCATGCAGGGATTGAAGTCAGCCCAGGCAGAGTGTCTGGGATGTCCTAAGGAAGAGAGTATAATACCCCTAAAGAGAGAAGAACCATGTGGGGAACCACACCGTGAGGTCACCACTGGGGCACTTAGCAGTCTGTCACTCAGTGGTCTCCACCTTGGTGTGGGAAGAGGCAGGTGTGAGCAAGAGAAGCTAACAGTCAATGTAGGTGAAGAGGGTTCTCTTCACAGCACCCCAAGACAAGGCCCTGCTGCCTTCAGGCATGATGATAACCAACCCACTGGCAAAATTTCACCAAGTGCAGCTGGGAAATTGGATGAAAAGTCACCCAGCAGCATTTCCCCAGGTAATGGTCATGTAGATTTTATTCCTAATGAGCCTGCTGATAGCAGACCCTTGGGTGCTGGTGAGGAGAGAGACGACATGGACAATGCTATGTTCCCCCCCCCAGATCCTTCTGTTGGAGAAAGCAAAATTGGGGTCTCAAAGCACCTTGACCCTCAAAGCAGCAGCTCAGAAGCAGGGGAAAACAAAGAGATTACTCCAACTGTTGGTGAAAATAGGAACCTTCTCGAAAACACAACTAAGACTGAAAGCACTCCAGAGAGAACAGCTTCCCTTCTCAGTGTCCCAGCACTCCTTCACCCAGAGACAACTGTGAATGTGACCCTACAGCCTACACTTCCCAGTAGCAGCTTCCAGGACTTTGGTGTGTTGGGTGTGAACACAGGATCATCCTCTGTTTCTTCACCTTCCACCGACACCACGCGGTTGATGAACACTTGCCCAAAAGTGCCTGACAAGAACACCTGTCAAAGTGGGATCCCTAAGTCTGTCTTTCCACATTCCGAGGACACACCTTCCTCACAGCAGGGAATAGAGAACCATCAGGTTGAAAAAACAGAAGAAAGGACAGAACCCAAGTCTATTGTTATGCCCAAACCCAAGCATGTGAGACCCAAGATCATCACCTACATCAGGAGGAACCCTCAGGCCCTAAGTCAGGTGGACACTTCACTGGTTCCAGTGGGTCTCCCTTATGCCCCACCCACATGTAGCATGCCACTTCCCAAAGAGGAGAAGGCAGCCAGTGGCGATCTGAAGCCATCTACCAGCCTCTACGAGAAGTACAAGCCAGACCTCCAGAAGCCTAGGGTCTTCAGCTCTGGGTTGATGGTGTCTGGAATCAAACCCCCGGGACACCATTTCAGTCAAATGAGTGAAAAGTTCTTGCAGGAGGTAAGAGAACATCATTCTGATACAATCTCTAAGTTGAGTGTCCTAAAGCTGTTTTTTTTTTTTTTATGTATTTCAATGAGCTGTTGAACACAGAATATTCTCTTGAAGCATATTGCTTTGATGGATACACTTAAAAAAATGGATGTTTTTAACTAGAGGAGCCTGTATAAATTATTAACGGGAAGAGTTTGATGACAAAGTAAGATGTATCTACATCTAAGGAGACTCTTGAAAGTAGATAATTCTGCATTTAAACTGATTTCCAGGTTTAAATAAATGAGCATAATTCTATGTAGCTTACCAATTTGAAGAAGCAAATTTATTTTGGATTTATAATGGGAGAAAAATTGCAAAATAAATGTGTTCTTCAAATTAGTCAGATTTTACCCTCTAGTGGTGTGTGTGGGTGATACTTCCCTTGTGGGAAAATCTAATATTTATACACATGGGCTCTTTTGTTTTAAGTCAAAATAGTAACTATAACTAACATTTAGTTGCATCAGGACCACAGTAGTTTTGGGGGGGTTGGTATTATAGTTTTTGTCATTGTATAGATGAGACACAGATGTGGAGAAATCTGTGTCACCCATCTAAGGCTACAGAACAAGGATAGTGTTGAGATTCTCCCCTAGACCCGCCCAGTTTCCTTGCTGTGCTGTCCCTGCCAGTACTTGGGTGCTAAAATGAGTCATCCTTCCAGACCTCAGAAAGATATGTTTTCTCATGCCAGCCAGAATGATTAGTTTATGAGAAGACTGGGCGGGACATTCCTCTCCATAACACTCTCCAAGTTTGCCAGGCCTCTCACAGCATTGACTAGGGCCTGTAGTCGGTATAGAATGGCTCATACTTCAGGATATGCTCAGTCTGGCTTCAATCTCTCTCTGACTAACTCTGTCTTTCCTTACCTTCTATCTTTCCATACCCCTGGGCCTTTGCACATTCCTGCACTTGGAATGTTCTTAGATATCTATATGCCTTTCTCTTTCACTTTCACTAGATCTCTGTTGGAAAGCTTGGAAAGGTTGTCTCACCTTCCATTTTGAACACCGTTCTCTAGTTTATTTCTTTTTAGCATTTATCTCCACCTGCCATATATAATGTTTTTTGTTTGTTTGCTTGTTTGGCTTTGGTACATTAATTAGAACCTAAGTTTCTTGAGAATAGGTGCTTTTCCCAAGAGCTTGGAAATGTGTTCCCAAATGTGCTTGGAATACACATTTGTTTAAAACAAACAAAAAAAAATGCTGATAAATGAGGGGAGGAGAGATACACCTTGGAGCAAGAGGAAGCCAGCAAAGTCAGGTGCTAACCTACTAAAAATCAACCAAGGATTAAGAGCCTACACCCAGGCCATGGAGGGTGACTGAGAACATCAGACAGTCCTTGTGTATAGCATTGATCTGAAGTGAGGACTGTATGCTTGAGCCAGTGATTCCTGGACATAGGTAATTACAGCTTGAGCCTGTCAGGAAGGTTTTAAAGGAACTTGATGTGAATGAGAAGAGGTCCATTTGTGGCCTGGGATATAAGAGAAGCTCCTCTCCACAACTGACTTCTGAGTTATTCCCACCAACTGTCCCGTCTCTGCCTGTGGCTACTGCTGAATTAATATTCATATAAGGCACATATACCTCTAGTCATAGTGTAAGCACCTGGGCCTTAGCAGCAGTGCTTCAGGGGAAGACTTAGTGAGTGAAAGCCTTTTGGAGACCCTGGTCATGGCTCTGCTCCAAAGCACCTTCCAGCTGCCGCAGCCACCGGGAAGAATTGAGGGAGGTCCATCAGCAAGGCAAGCAGTCTAATACACATAGCACCTAGACCCTAGAAACACACAGCCCTCATTCACCTTTGATTGCATTTTGGTGACTGCAGTCTGAGCTTATAACTCCTGGGTCACTCTGCTCCAGCCTGAAACCCTGGGAAAACTCCTAGGTGAAAGAATCTGCAAACCAAAATTAGCCTGAAGCTGTTGGGAAGCCCTGAGTGGCCTAGGAGACGGGGTTATGAAGTTCCTCCCTTTGGGCACCTGTAGCCCCTCAGGAGTCTAGAACTGTTGGTGCCATCTAACAGAAACCTGCTGCCCAGGTTCCTACCCTCTATTGGTATGAGAGCTTTAGGCATCTAATGAGACACACAGATATCAGTTTATATAGGAACAAGGTGTCCCAAGACACTGGGCAAACAACCTAAGATTATATTCACAGGCTGTATATAATCTTAATATAAGGTAAACACATCGAGTTAAGGAAAAAAAGCTGTTTAACTCAACCGATAAAAGCTAAAAATGAAGAGGCAGAGGAATAAACCATAGAAAAACAACAACAAAAATAAAACACAGGAAATATCTAGGTTCAGCAGGACTAGGTAACTTACCTAAAGAGGAGTTAAAAACACATCCCAGCTTGCTTATTGAAATAAGGAAAACAACTGATGAACAAAATGAGAATAATAAGCATGGAGAAAATATACAAGAGTTTCAAGTGGAAATAATGGACTTAGAAGAATTCTACAGTTGAACTGAGAAATATATCATAGGGTTTAAACACTAGACAAGAAAGAGCAGCTGGTATAATTAGTGAACTTGAAGGTAGAGTAGTGGAAATCACACAAAAAGAGCAGCAAACAGAAAAAATTAGAAGGAATGGAAACTGTCAGATCCCTGTGGGACAATACAAAAAGAAACAATATTCACACCATAGGGGTTCCAGAAAGAGAGAAGAGAGTGAAAAGGGTAGAAACTATATGTAAAAAAAATACTAGCTGAGAATCTTTTTTAATTTGGGAAGGAAACAATACATCCTGATGCAAGAAACCCAGAGTTCCAAACAGAATAAATCTAAGCAGTTATTCACCAAATCATATAATTAAACTGTTAAAAATTGAGAAAGAAAGAATACTCAAAACATCCAGAGAAAGTGATATATATCTAAAGGAACTCCTGTAAGACTTTCATGAATTTCTTGAGGACCAAAAAGGAATAATTCTGAGTGTCTCAGTCACTATCTGGAATGTTTTCTTCCATAAGACTGTTTCTTCATATAATAAATAGAGAAGAGAAGCCTCAGGTATTGGATGGGTCTAATTTCACATTAATCAAAGTATAAGCTGACTCTTGACCTTTGCTTCTATAGCTGCAACCCCATGTGACTCAGGGAGAACCCTGCCTATGCTCAGACTCCAAAAGCTGGCTGGTGTGCCCCCAGACTTGCCACTATACACCTTAACTGGTCTCCAGGGAAAGAAGTTATCTATTTAATAAAAGGGGAAAGTTTTAATAAAAATTCAGATCAGCTTTGGACTCTTCCATCATTATTGACAAATTCCTGATGGTTAATTAATGTAGATAAAAATAGTAGAGTAAGTGTTCTTCTGAGAAAGGGAGTTTTCTTGGATGGCATGAATAACATAGGTATTGAGAGCTTCCAGAAGTAGCTTTGAAAGTCATCTTGGATTTAGGCCATTAAAGTATACTTACTTGTTTAAACTGTTTTCTGCCCTTGAATAGCATGAGGTTTCTGGGACACATCCTCTTACTGAATCCTTGGGGGAACAATCAATTTTTTGTGTAGGGAGGCATAAAGAAGGGGTCAAGAGAGAGGGATGGTGGTGCTTGCAACATGTAGATGTGTGAGTAGGGCTGGTCTCCTACTCCCTGGTACCATATTTTGAAGGACATTGTGTAACTCAGGTTCCTCCAGAGAAACAGAACACACTGCAGGTGTATGTGTGCATGTGTGCATACACATCAATAGTCAACTGATCAGCCAGCCAATCAAATAAAACATTGTCTTACACAACTGTAGCGATTGGTATGTCCAAATCTGCAGGTGGGGTAAATGGCCAGAGACCGAGGGAAGATCTGATGCTACAGAAGTCATTTATTGTAAGATTTTTCTCTCCCTTAAGGGAGGTCAGTCTTTTTTGATTAAAGCCTTCAAATGGGTGAGACCCATTTATATTATGACTAGTATGTTTTATTCAAGGTCTACTGATGAAAAGTTGATCTCATCTAAACATTGCTGTCACATGAACATCTAGAATAGCCTTTACCAAATTCTGGGTTCCTTGGCCTAGTCAAGTTTACAAATAAATTCAACACCTCAAACACTCCCCTGCCAGCAACTGTCCCAAAATCTTCTCGGTGAACTCTCAGTAATTATTCTATGTCTCCTGAACCCATTGCCCCTTTGAACAGACCATGGAGTAACAACCCAGTAAGGACTTACTTGTTTGTGTGTGTTGATCAATTTTAGGGTTTGTTTGAAATTATAGGGAATTTTTTTTTTGTTTGCTCTTAAAACTATTTCTTGAAGACTATTTCATTAAGAAGGTAGAAACAATATTGGGCACTGTTAATCTCTCTATGTTTATGTACTGGAACATCTTGTCTTCTGTCAATAAAGATGAAAGGAAATAGTATGAAGCTTTTTGTAGAATCCCTGTTTTACTCAAAATGTCTAGATCAGGTGCCTGAGGCATATTTTTCACCTTTTAAGAGTCTGTTATCTAACCAGAAACAAATTACCTCCCAAAATGACAGATTGGAGTTACTGGAATCATTAAGTCATTTTTGAGTGATGGCATGATGAGGTTTGATACTATCCAGTTGGAAAGAACGGAGGAGTTACTGAGATCAGCGTATTGCCATCCTAAAATCCTGACAGATATAGGCTAGAAATGAATCGTTTCTTTATAAGAACACTGCTAAAAGCAATGACACCAAGTATTTCAAAACTAAAATGAAAAAAAGAGGAATTATGATTATAATAGAAAAGCCAAAGATAGATAGTGAGAGAGTAAGTAGAGAATTGTAAAAATTTTATCAGAGAAGATGTGGAATGTTCTTTCACGGGAATGTAATTTGCTGTGGTCTGAGTATAATCTATCTACTATAGTAATCATGCATATTTTACAATGTAATTATGATAAAATTTTAAAGGCTTAATCTTTTGTTCCAATAATGTTAATTTAAGGAGAACTTGATATCTGTTTCAACATTCAAAGAGTATCAAATTAAGGTTTTATCTCTTCAATAGCTTGGATCAAAGCTTAATAGCCTCTGTTAAAGAATATTGTTAAATGCTGTGATTCCTGCATAGATAAATTCAACATGTAAAATGTATTGTGACTTAGATCAGAGTTAATTAACAGATGTATCTTTCATACACAGATTTTGGCATTTTTTAATTTAAAGGAAATAGATTATTTAGTTGTTTTACTATTTCTTTTTTAGTAGGAAGAAATATTGATAATCTGAACAGGCTTTGTAAGTTCAAAACTGCAGATATAAAAGGTAGCTATTGTTGAACTCTAGTCCAAACTGTTATTACAGGAAAAAGTAAGAGGGAAATTATATTATTAAATTTCAGAAAGAATGGAAACATGATTCCTTTATTTAATATTTATTGACTCATTCTCTGTATTAAATACGGCTCTAGGGGCTGTCAATTCAACAGTCAACAAGAGCTTGTCCCAGAATTCAATTTTTGTTTCAAGATGTGTTTATTTATGCATATAGTACTGGGGTACAGGCCAGAGTTGCAGGGTCAGTGAGAGGATTCACCATAGCCAGAGTGGGGAGCAGAATAAGCAGATCGAGGAAGTACAGTGCTGAGGGAAGCATTTGGTGAGACAGGAGAGGTCTGCTGCGCCATGTGGATCATCTCCCAGGTGGGGAATGAACTCACACCGAAGTGCCATACCCAGCTTCGGATGCTGCACATTAAACCACTGTGCCACTAGGGAGGTCCTGAGAATTCAATTTTAGTGAAGCTTGCACAAGTATTCCCAGTAGCACCATCTAACCAGAGAAGACAATTAGAAGGCATGATTTGCTGTCTTTCGTTTTTATTTTAAAAATTTATTTATTTATGCATTCAATACCTGGGGTACAGGCCAGAGGTGCAGAGGGTGAGCAGATTCACCAGAGACAGAGTGGGGAGCAGAACAGGCAGATCGACTGAAATACACTGCTGAGGGGAGCAGAGAACAGGACAGGAGAGGTCTGCTGCACCATGTGGGTCACCTCCCTGGCTGGGGATGGAACTTGTGCTGCAGTGGCTGTGGATAGCTTCACAGAACTTTGCTTTAACTCCATGAGTCACCAAGGAGAGCCCTGTTTTTTTTTTTTTTTTTAAAGATTTATTTATTCGTACAGAATTGGGGTACAGACCAGAGATGCAGATGGTGAGAGGATTCACCAGAGACAGAGTGGGGAGCAGAACAGGCAGATTGACAAAGTACACTGCTGAGGGGAGCAGCGGGCGGGTCAGGGGAGGTCTGCTGTGCCATGTGGTCACCTCCAGAGCAGGCGGGGACCCAACTCATGATGAAGTGGCTTTAGCTTCTCAGTGCTGTGCTTTAACCCACTGCACCACCAGGGAGGGCCCTTCATTTTTAATTATATAA
Organism: Condylura cristata; assembly: GCF_000260355.1. Lineage (NCBI taxonomy): Eukaryota > Metazoa > Chordata > Mammalia > Eulipotyphla > Talpidae > Condylura > Condylura cristata. The sequence goes on from NW_004567111.1 coordinate 41,958,194, forward strand.
AAAGATTACAGAGGCATAAAAAATACAGTTTTCTATTCACTTCTCTATTCTTCCAGATAGCATATTCTTCCTTATTAAAATGCACATATTATTTCCTAAGTCATTTAGTGAAGGCACAAATTGATAAAATCCAGATACTTTAAACTGTAAGAGATTCAAGAGATTGTTCAGTTGTGCTGTCAACGTGGACATGCACACTGAGGCCCAGAGAAGATGTGGGAACTGTGATTAAGCTATCTGTGGCCCACAGTGATCCTTGTTGGAAACCTGGGCTTCTGGCCATGCTCGGTACTCATCTGATGACATGAAGTTCTCCGACTGAGGTTTTGATCTTATGCCATAGGTTACGGAACGCCCTGGAAAAGAAGAATTTTGCTCTCCTTCCTATGCTCACTATGAAGTTCCTCCAACTTTCTACCGGTCTGCCATGCTCCTTAAGCCCCAGCTGGGGTTGGGGGCAATGTCCCGTTTGCCATCTACAAAGAGCAGGATTCTCATTGCAAGTCAAAGATCTTCAGCAAGCGCCATCCATCCACCAGGATCTATAGCAACAGCCACCAGTCTCTACAATTCTGATCCCACAGGTAACCATTCCAACAGTCAGTGGTTTTTTTTTTTTTTTAATTTTCCTGTTGTGCTTTTAAATAGTAACCCTATGAAATGGTGGTTACTGTTTAAACTGTGAATGCCTCTCATTCTTTAGGGGAACTTTTTTCTGTTCTTCCATTTGACTGCAGATAGGCTTTTGTGAGGATATGTCTATCTGCACCTGTCATCCTCAAGGTCACCTATAAAAACGAGGTGATGGTAACCACCTCATCACTCGTAGTTGTTTCCTTTTCTAATGTACCCAGGAGACCAGGGTTTGGAAAACATTTTCTGTAAAGAGTCAGTAGTAAATATGTAGGCCTCACAGCCATCGCAGACTGTGTTGTGACTACTCCGCTCTGGTGTTGCAGCTTGAAAGCAGCACAGGCAACACGTGAGTGGTAAGGATGCAGCTGCATGCAATGCAGCTTAATTCACAAAAACAGAGGGTGGTTGAACTTGGTGCAGAGGCTGTAGTTTCGCAGAGAGATCTTCAGAGGGCACGGACACCATCAATCTCTTCATACTCTCTTTTGGCCACAACGCTTGAATAGAGCTCCTGTTTGCTGGTAGATGGCTTTACTGCCCTTCCCAACCTGTCCTGCTGCTTGTAGTAGTTGAGCTTTGTCATGGCCAAACATGACCTTTTTGTTTTCCTCTCTCCTTTCTGCTCATATGGTTTCACCAGGCTTTATGTATTAATTTGTTTACAGAAATAATGCATACTCAAGATAAAAAAAAAATTGACATAGAAAAGTATGGAGAAGAAAGTAGTAGTACCTCTATTTAGTATTAATAGTACAGAATTTTTTATTCTGAGATTTTTTTCTATTCATATTTAATAGTTGAAATAACACTGAATGTGAGGTTTGTTTTCCTACTGATACCATACTATAAGCATATCCTATGGATCAAGGTATTTCAATGCTATTTTAATGGCAGCATGTTATCCTGTTGTGTGCATTTATTTCCTTATTTAATCAATAAGTTTAGATGTTTATTATACCAGGAATTGTGAATTGAAGAATGTAGCCATGAACAAAGTAGAACTCCTACCTTTATGCAGCTCACAGCCTGAGAGCTGAAAATGATTACAAAAAATAAACACAAAATAAACAATTACAAATTATTTTAATGTTACAGAAACAAGCAACATGACATTTGGGGAGATTGTAATCAGAATTGTTGCAGGTATGGCACAGAAATGTTTCAGGGAGACTCAGAAAGATTGGAAAGAGCGGCTGGTGATGGGTAATAATATCAGAATTTAATATTTTCTTACCGCTGATAGCAGTTTCTGCCTATTTGATATTATTTTAAATAGTGTTGTAATACAAACCTTTGTATATACTTATTTGTCTTCATGGATAGATATTTGACCTATAATTTGGGTAAAGGCATATCCAAGCATTTTTCTAAGGCTGGCTAATTAGAATTTTAATTTATTAGAATTCTCACTTATTTAGGTAATTATTTATGATCATTACTATGTTCATAAATGGTTAGATTTTATTTTTGAGAAACGCATGCCTATAAAAAAATCAATTTTCTTTATGGTTCCCATGATACATGTAGCTTGTGGTGGACCCACCTGAAATTATCACAACTGCTGCAAGTTAATTATGTGATTCAGTCACTCATTCAACCATAGATATTGAAGGATGTTACATGTCAGTGCCGGTGCGGGGAACAGAGCAGTGACAAAAGGCGAAAACCCTTGCTCCCGCAGGTCATAAATTTGGTAGGTTGAAATAGGATAAGGGATGAATATAATATTTTTTAGAGAGAAGCTGTTGGTGATTTGGATCCCTCAGAGGGACCAGTTACTCAGTAGGAAACACATTGGGGGATGTTTTGTAGGATTGGTGGGGATGTAGATGGTTATTTCACACATGCAGAGTTTGAGGTTCCTAGGGATGTTTAGGTAGAAGTTTTCAGCAGGAGAGAAGTCTAAGTGAAAGATATAAATGTGGGGGTCATCACCTCTTAGGTGTGAGTTGAATTTATGGGAATGGATGAATAGATTCAAGGAGAGAGAAGTTAGAGTAAAGAAAGTGCCAAGAAAGTAACATTATACCTACAACTAAGGCATAGCTAAAGAAAGAAGTCTACAAGAGAAAAATGGAAGGGCAAGAGGGGAGAATACTAGGAAAATTAGCATTTGAGTCTAAGTAGGAGAGAGTTTCCAAGGCAGAAATTGGTCAATACTGCATCTCAGGAGAAAGGACAAATAAAAATGCAAAGAGACTGTTGGAGTTGGAAATTAGGGAGCAGTTGGCGACCTAGTTTTGAATGAGCAATTTTAGTACATTGTGGAGGTGGCAGTCACATATTAGTAGGTTGAAAAATGAATGAACAGTGAGGAAGTGAAAACAATGTGAATAGGTTGCTATTCTAAAAATGTACCGATGGAGAAAGAGCCACAGGTACTAATTGGAGTAGGGGCAGGATCGAGTTTTGTTTTGTTTTTAAAGTGTGGTGGAAGATGTTGGAACTAGTTTGAAATGAGGGAAAGAGTGGCCTGTGGAGAAGCTGAAGGGTGTGGCTGTGGTTAACTGTTAGAAAAATATTCCCAGGAAGGTGGCAGATGACTCAACTCAAGATCCCAAGGTTGTAATAGATGAAAATCATTGATTCTTTTAAGACAAAAGAGATGAGGAATAAGAAAAAACAGAGTGGGTGAAGTGTTGGTTTCCATGCCAGGATTGAGAACAGTATAACTGACATCACCCAAGTGACATTTCACTATTTTTACCACTGTTTTAATTAATTGTACAGGAACTGTAGCATATACCAAAGAAGAATTAATTTAGGAAAATGTTCCCTTAGTGCAAACTGCTGAATTACTCAGATGGTAAAAGAGAGCACACTGCAGTTGCCTTTGTGTCTAATGATCTCGGGTGACCTTGAAATTTATCTTTGAGGTTGTAGAGGAACCTACAATATGTTCTGGCTTTTGTCTTACCTCTTTCAATGTTCTCATTCCTCTATCCTGTTGAAATGGAGACTGATAATGACTGCATTTTCATTGTGCTCCCAACGTTGTCTTTTCTCTGGCTTACTTTCATTGAAATAAAGCATGCCAATAATGCCCTGGAGAAACTAATTAAAAATTCAGGTTTCCTCAGCCCAGAAATAGAGAGGCAGCTTCTGTGATTCTAGACTGGAGCACCAGCTAACAACTATTATTTTTCTATTTATTTAGCTAAACACTGTCTGTATAGTTTATAAATTGAGCAACTACTATATGTCAGATTTTCCTGGGGTACTTCAGTCACTGTACAGTGTGAATAAATTCTGTGATCACAAAGTCTTTGAGCTCAGGTAGACAGAGGGGAATCTATTCTCTAGGGAAGGCCCAGGAAAGTTTCTAAAATGTAGTGTGTGGTGTGAAAGGCAAAGAATTTGGGGCATAGAAAAAAAGGGTAAGGAAATGGTAGGAATGGGAGAAGGGGTATTGCAGGCAAAGGCCATGGTGCATGAGAAGATTGGTGTAACTACAATGTAGAGTGTGAGGGGAAAGATAAAAAAAAGGCAGAAAGTTGTGGTGGTCTTGTTAAGGCGAAGGATGTCCTAAAGGAACTCTGAGAGTCTTATGGACTCCACCCCCTACTCCAGCTTTCTGGACCCTTCACACTACTCCAGTGACTGGAAACTACAACTCCCAGCAGTACCAGGGAGAGAACTGCGAGGACCCAAGGGTGGAGTTAGCAGGAAGGAATTCTGGGACACTTGGGGGGATAAATAGGACGCAATTGTATCTCATGTGCACTGGCTTTCTGGCTCTCTGGCTAGGGAAACAGCTCTCCTGATTGCGTGACTTGGTGTGTTCAGTCAGCCTAGCTGTGAGGTATTCCACTTGCTTTGTATCCCGCTCTCTTTCCCTGGGTTGTTTCCTATTCCTTTCCCCTTTTGTAAATAAAGCCGTTATTGATCCTTTTGTGTGTACCTGTAGTGTAACTGAGTTGTGAGCATGTGGGTGAGGCCCCACAGACAGGCGGCCCAGTCCACTCTGGGCTACCCTGTAACAGTTTGGCAAGCTGTATTTTAACTTTTATAATAAGAACAGGATGGTTCATTACATGCTTTTAAACTAGGGTACAGTAAGATCGTATTTCACTCATATTCATTTGGACTGGAGTTCGGAGAGTGGATCATGGGTCAGCAGTGGGGTGGGGTGGAGTAAAAAGGATTGGAGGAAAGGATCCCTTCTGAGATTGTTACTGTCTACCCAGAATGATAGGCTAATCCAATGTATTGGTTTTGTGCGTTGGGGACTATGGGGTATTGGAGAGAAGTGTAGAACTGGGTTTCAGGAGGTGAATTTAATTAACTCCTTGACCCCATGAGTCAAGGTCATATCAGAATAAATACGAAGAAAAATAATTTAAGAGTAAAAAGGCAGGGGGAGGAGTGTCAGATCTAGCTCAGTTATAGGCAAGAACCCACCCCACATTCTGGGGCTCAGCTGAAGAGTGAGTCCTTATGATTAGCTGATCCATCTGTTTGCCTTTTAAAATGATAGTGAAGTTGAGGCTATCTAGATATTTGTTGTCCTATTATTTTTTTACCTTGGTCATTGTGAATTTCAGAAGGCTGTCTGGTTTTTCATTGTGCATGAACTGTTATTATAAGCGTGTTTTCCTAAATTTATCTTTACACATTATTTATCTTTACACATTCTTTTCCTTCTTAATAAAAATCTATATAAAAACATGATTTCAAAGCGTAGGTTCAGAATTGGAAAGGAGTAAGTGGTTTGAGGAGGTAGAGCCTCAAACTGGAGTGAAGAATATAGACTCATGCAGTAAATGTTTGCTGGATGCACCATGTCCCAAGTTTGTACTTATTGAGGCCCATTGGTTTACAATGTTGCCTATATTTTTAGGGGCTAGGTTCAATCACACTTCTTCCAATATATGTGGCCATACCACACCTACCACCGAAGCACCCAGTGTTCTTCATCATGTAACATTGGTCCTATGCCCTTTGTCCCCAACCTTACTATTCCATTTAGTAGCTTCAATTCATTAATCATAATTCTAGTGTTTGTTTTGGTTGAGTTTTGTCTTATCCGTTGTTTTGTTAATCTGTATTCCACATGTTAGTGAAATCATCCAGTATGTGTCTTTCTCCCCTGACTTATTTCACTTATCCTAATACCCTTCGCTTCCATTCATTTCTTCACAAATGGTAAGATTTCATCTATTTTTACAGCTGAGTAGTAATCCATGTGTATATATACCACATCTTTGACTTACCTGTTGTTGGGTACTTAAGTCATCTCCATAGATTAGTTGTGGTAATTAGTGCTACAATGAACATATGTATGCATATTTTTCCCATCAAATTAGAATTTTTATATTCTTTGGATACAAATACTTAGGAATGAAATTTCTGCATCATATGGTATATCTATTTTTAATATTTTCAGAAACCTCCATGTTGAATTCCATAGAGGCTGGACCAGTCTACATTCCTGCCAGTGGTGTACAAGGGTCCCTTTATCTCCATACATGTTCCAACAATCATTTTTTCTGGTCTTTGGATGTGGGCCAAAGAAACCCGTGGGTCACAAGTGTGAGATGGTATTTTGTAGTTTTGATTTGCATTTCTCTGATGATAAGTGATCTTGAACACTTTGTTTTCATGTGCCTGTTGGCCATTTGTATGTCATTTGGGGAGGAATGCCGACATATCTCTTCCTTCCAAGCTTTGACTTCGTCATTTATTTCGTTTTTGTTGAGTTCCATGAGCTCTTTATGGATCTTGGATATTTTAGCCTTATCTTGTCAGATACATGATAGGAAAATATTTTCTTCATGTTGGTAACATATCTTTTCATTTCACTGACAATCTCTGTAACTGTTCAGAAGCTCTTTTGTTTGGTGAGGTCCCATTTGTTTATTTTTCTTTTGTTTTCCTTGCCATTGGAGTTGAGACTCAAAGACATCACTGAAGATAGTGTCATGGAGTATATTGCATATACTTTCTCCTATGTAATTTATGGTTTCTGGTCTAATTTCCAATCTAACCTTCAAGTTTTTAATCCCCATTTTGAGTTAATGTTTTTTTTTAAAGATTTATTTATTTGTGCATACAGAACTGGGGTACAGGCCAGAGGCTCAGGGGCGGTGAGAGGATTCACCAGAGACAGAGTGGGGAACAGAACAGGCAGATCGCCGAAGTACACTGCTAAGGGGAGCAGCGGGCGGGTCAGGAGAGGTCTGCCACACCATGTGGTCACCTCCGGGGCAGGCGGGAATTGAACTCATGCAGAAGTGGCTTTAGATTCTCAGTGCTGTGCTTTAACCCACTGCGCCACCAGGGAGGGCCCATTTTGAGTTAATTTTATAAAAGTGTGGTCTAGATTCATTTTACAGCATGTGGCTGTCCAGTTTTCCACTTTTTGTTGAAGAGACTTTCCTTTCTGCCTTTTAATGTACCAATGCTTCCCTTAGAGATTTCGATCCTTCAGTTTCTGTTTGCTTTTTCAACTACATATTGCCTTTCTAGAACTGATTCATGTGTTCTTCCTCTTTGGTTACCTTGTTTATTTTACTGGAGTATATCCTGAGTTATTTTCTAAGAGATTTTGAGGAAAGCAAATGTAGGCTATTGCAGTTCTTAAAACTCTCTTTAGCCTGTATTTACTAGATTGAATATAAGTTTCTAGATTGAAAATTATTTTTTCCCAAAGACTTCCAGTGTTGCCCTCCTCCCCCCACCCCTACCCTCACCCACGCACAGACTCCTGATGGGAATCTGAGAAATATTCCTTTGTAGGAGACCTGGAAGCTTGAGAATTATCTCATTTTCTTAGTGTTTTAAAAATAGACAGGTGTGTAACCCTGGTTATGTGTTTGTGAGAAAGAAAGAATAGAGACAAACAGACTCTAAAAAGAGGGGGAGGAAGAGAGAAATTGATCTTGCTAAGCACTTCTTAACCTCTCAGTTTGGATTTGTATTTCCTTCAGCTTTGGGCAGTCACCTGAAAGTTCTAATTTGTTATTTTTGTCTTTTTCTTTGTGGAATTGCTATTATGTGGTATTTGCATCTCCAAAGTGTCCACTTTATCTTCTGTTTTTTTCTTACCTGATGCTTCCTTCCTCCATTTAATCTTATTGGACTTACTTTTCTTATTTTTTATTGAATTAGCATAATTCAATTAACATCGAATAAACTTTAAAAAAATATTTATTTATTTATGCATTACAGAACTGGGGTACAGGCAAGAGGTACAGGGGTGTGAGAGGATTCACCAGAGATAGAGTGGGGAGCAGACCAGGCAGATCGACTAAGTGCACTGCTGAGGAGAGCAGTGGGCGGGTCAGGAGAGGTCTGCTGCCCTATGTGGTCACCTCTGGGGCAGGTAGGGATAGAGCTCATGTGGAAGAGGCTTAAGCTTCTTAGTGCTGTGCTTTAACCCACTGCATCACTAGGCAGGACCCTGAATAAACATTTTATTGAATTAATCACATGGTTTATAACACTCCATATGATTTAGGGAAATGGGTTCCCAAACCCTCAGGTGGGTTACCACACTACACCCACCAACAAATCACCCATGTGGAATTAACTTTCTAATGATTCTATTGAATTGTTGTTTTGGTGATTTTTAATTTCTAAGACTGCTTGCATGGTTCTGATAGCTTTTTTCATAGCTTATTGTTCTTTATTTTATTGTTGTATTATCTCCCCAAATTTCTCTGAGGACATGAATTAGAGATTTTATTTTAGACATATTTTGTTGTTTGAGTTTTCTCTACATCCTCTGGGATAGTTTTTCTTAGTTTTTGTTATTTGTTTTGTCCTGGGGTCATTCTCTCATTATCAAGTTGGCCGAACTTGGCCCAACTCTTAAAGTCTGTTTCCTCTCACCCTAGGGCTCTGTAAGAGTGGGGTAGTAGTAAGTAAATACTTGCTTATTGGATGCTGCATGCCTTCATGAGGGAGGTGGTAGAGGTTACTGTGTCTTCCTCTTTCCCAGCCCCTTTACTCCTTTGCTGGGCTCACGGCTCTGTCCAGGCCTGTGCTCTGTGAATAGGCTTTTTCCCTCCTGCAACAATGCCCTCAGATCTGCTGCGGGCTGCATCCCTCCTCCCCTGCCTGTCGTCCAGAGCCTCAATCTGTGTGTTCCAGATTTTGTTGAAATACCAGGCTCAGTAAGTACCGGTCTCTTTATTTTAGTGTTTTAGGTTCAAATATGTCCTTAATAGAACATATGTACTTAATAGTGCTTAATAGAAAGAATTAAGCAATTTTTTTTCTTGACTAGTCATACATCTTAAAATTTATTTTTTCCCATTTTAGAGACAAAGGTCTTAAATTTAGTAAAAATACCCTATTTTGTCCACCACTAGCCAGTGGTCTCCTATTCTACTTAAAATCTAGTCGGTATTGATATCAGTATGTCTTAGGGTGCAGTTCAGTGTTGTAAATGTATCTATTTCATCAGTTCTGTAAAATCATTACAAGGACTGTGGTTTTCAATGCACTCTGTGGAAAAGACAGGTGGTGTCATCACATTATAATTTTCTGAGTTTTCTTTAGTAAATAGGCAAAGTGCTTTAATTTTTTTCTTCTCTTTAGAAATGCTAAAGCTATTTATCAGAAAATAGAGATTGAACTGCATTTGCTCATAAAAATATTATTACTTTTGATTAGCTTTGAGACTGATGATTTCCCTGAGAATAATTAATATAAATAGGATCCTGAGGCTTTATCAGTCCACATGTATAATATAGTAGCATGAGTAGAATCTGTTAAAAATAGCTTACTAATTCTTCTGATTCTGTTGATATGTGTTAGTACAAGGTCCCCTGGAGGTTTATTTAGCAACAGTAGAGACATTTTGTAGTATTTACATTACTTGTACCTCCTGCTAATGTCCTTCTGACTGTACTTTTTCATTCTTGTTCCTTTATGACTCTCCTACCAATACTTTCTTTCCTTTACACATTGACTAAATATGTACAGACAGGTTAATTCTCCCTAGTGGTGGTTTTATTTTAATACAGCAGAAAAACACATTGCTGGATGTTGGCCAATCTCTGGATTAAATATCATTTAAGGTGACCAAACAAGGTCCTGGTTATTCTAAGAATCCCAAAATATTTAATCTCTGTATTTCAGTTGTAGTATGAAAGTAAATCTCAGTATTTGGGCTGTAATTAAAGACACATTACCTAAGTAGCTTTATTTGATTTTTCAGATTTTTGCTCATGTAGCATAGAATTTTTCTCCTTACCATAGACCATATCTTTTTATAACTCTCAAAAAAAAAAAAAAGACAACTTTCACTAGTTTCCCTTGCTGTCCTGTATAATAATGCCAGTGAGACATGTTCACGATTCCTGCATTACAAACACACTGGTAATTATGTTGGCTGTGGCTTTTTTGTCTTCTTCCCTTTCCTTTTGTTAGATAGAGTTGTCGTCATACCCATAGAATCTCAACCACTTTGCTGCCTGGCCCACTCAGGCTCCTGGTGGCCATCTTGGATGTTGTCAGTATGTGGTTTGTTGGATGTTGTCAGTATGTGGTTTGTTGGAGTTTGCTTGCTGATCACTGGGAGTAACCAACCTAATGTTTGACCACTCTACAGGAGATGCATCATAAGGTTCTCTGACCAAATTTTGCTTAGATTCTTTTTGAAGTGATAGAATTTTACTAAAGTCCCAACCAAATGTATTTCCATGTGTACATGATCTCAGTGGCATAACTACAGTGCTTCCTTTGGAGATTATTCATGTTTATATTCATGTTGCTTATTCCTATAACAAGGAGGACTACTCTTTCTAGAATTAATCAATCAGCATGACCTGCTGATTTTTTTTTAAAGATTTATTTATTTATTCGTACAGAACTGGGGTACAGGCTAGAGATGCGGAGGGTGAGAGGATTCACCAGAGACAGAGTGGGGAGCAGAACAGGCAGATTGATGAAGTACACTGCTGAGTGGAGCAGCGGGCGGGTCAGGAGAGGTCTGCCACGCCATGTGGATCTCCTCCGGGGCAGGCAGGGATCGAACTCATGTGGAAGTGGCTTAAGCCTCTTTGTGCTGTGCTTTAACCCACTACACCACCAGGGAAGGCCACCTGCTGATTTTTTAATTTGTGTATATCCACCCCATTCCATTCCTGCTCTTAGAACAGGAATGCTCTTCTCCTTACCTGTTGGGTCCCACTGGATTTCCCTACCACAGTTCTGCCTCTTTTTGACCCACCCTCCACACAGCAAATAGAACCTTATATGCCTTCCTGTAATATTCATTTATTTGGCTATGCATTGCTGTTGGGAGGGAGAAAACCAAGCACTTAAATATCCATTGAATTCTTCCAGCCTGCCTCTTCACCACCAGATCTGGCTCTCCCCTGTGCTACTCTGGCAGTAAGTTGATGCCTCTGAGAAATTCTCTTCTCTTCCTAACTCCACTTGATCTTCTATGAGCCAGCTCAAGTGGACCTCTTTCAAGAACTCATTCTTGGTCAGCCCACACCAGGCAGCCCCATCTCTCTCCCCCTTTATGTGCTCACACAGCCCAGGGTTCTTTGCTTTGCCATGCCATTGAGCATGCTTTATTGGAATTGTCTGTGTCTGCAGTCAGTGTTAGTGGGAGCCAGGCCTTGTTTATTTTTATTCTTCTAGAGCTAGTGTGATTCCTAGTGTCGTCCAGTCACTCATGTAGCTGAGTGGAGCCAGTCTCTGTAGTTCTCATGTCGATCTCTTCCTTCTCCACCTCCTTTCCATTGTCTTCATTTTTACTCTCCTTGAGGCAGTTTTCATTTGTTGATGCTTCTTGTTAGTTTCAGTGGCTGTACTACTGGCTGACACTTCAAATACTTTTATTTTAGTCATCTATCTTTTGGGTTAAGAAAGGCTGATCTTGTCATCTGCCTGATTTCTGCTTTTATATTCTTTTCAGGCTTAGTTAAATAGCTAATTAGCCTTAGTGCTTCTTGCCTCTGTCTTTCTCTCTTAAGTAACAGCTGTCCTGCAGTATAATTCACATATCACACATCTATCACACTATAATTCAAAGGCCACATGGAATTCACACACACAAATCCATTTCAAGAATAAATTCATTGAGTATAGTATGATACAGAATTACACAGTCATCACCAGTGTCAATTTTAGAACATTTTCATGGCTCTCTTCTTTCAAAAAGAAAGAAACCTGTACTCATTTTTTTAAAAAAAATTTTTAAAAAGATTTATTTATTCATATAGAACTGGGGTACAGGCCAGAGATGTGGAGGGTGAGAGGATTCACCAGAGACAGAGTGGGGAGCAGAACAGGCAGATCGACAAAGTACACTGCTGAGGGGAGCAGCGGGCGGGTCAGGAGAGGTCTGCCTCGCCATGTGGATCTCCTCCGGGGCAGGCGGGAATCGAACTCATGTGGAAGAGGCTTAAGCTTCTTAGTGCTGTGCTTTAACCTGCTGCGCCACCAGGGAGGGCCCCCTGTACTCATTATTAAGTTTGCCTCATTTCCCCCAACCCAGATCCTGGCAACAACTCTTCTACTTCCAGTTTCTATAGATTTGCCTGTTCTGGATTTTCATATTATGGAGTAACATTCCATGTGTCTAGCTTCTTTCACTTGCCTTAATCTTATTTTCAGAATTTTTCCAGTGCATGTGTATGTCAGTACTTCAGCCCTGCATCAGTGAGCATGGGCTCTGAGAACCAAAAACCATGGACTAGCTGACTTAAAGAGAAAGTTTATTGTTTCACAGTTTTTAAGGCTAAAAGTCTAAGATTAAGGTGGAAGTAGAATTGGTTTTTGGTGAGACATCTTTCTTCAGTTTGCAGGTGGCCACTTTCTCGCTGTATTTTCACATTACCTTCTCTCTATACATGTGAAGAGAGAGCTTGTGTGCTCTCTGCTGGCTCTTCCTTTTCAAATAAGCACACCGGTCCTATCATGTTAGAGCCCCACCTATAGGACCCTATTTCATTTTAGTCTCTCCTTACAGGCCCACCTCCATTATAGTTATATTGAGATTAGGACTTTAGCATATATATTTTGGGGGACCATGGTATCATCCATAACTCTTCCTTTTTAGTGCTGAATAATATTCCACTGTATGGATATCAGATGATTAATTTATAAATTCATTAGTGATGGACATTTGGGATTTTCCAGTAACCATTTGTTTATTACCAATAATGCTACTGTGAACACTTGTGTACAATTTTTTTCCCCCCATAATTTCTCTTGGGTATACACCAAGAGGGGGAATGCCTGAGTCTTATGGTAAGTAACTCTATATTTACACTTTTTGGGAATCAGTATATTCTGAAGTGGTTGTGCCATTTTCTATTTCCACCATTAGTGCTGAAAGGTTTTACTTTCCCTATAACCTTCTCACATGTGTTATTATTGTACACTATTTTATTGCACCATTCTGTTGATGTATAGCATTATCTGCTTGTGATTTTGATTTGCATGGCCTTAGTGACTGTTGGTATTGAGAAACTGCTCATTTGCCTGTTAGAAAACATAAATACTATTGGCTCTTTTTATAACTTCTTCATATAAAGACATGAGTCCTTTTATATCCTTTGCCCATTTCTAAATTGGGTTGCTTTATTTTATTGCTTTTGTTGTTGAGTTTTAAGAGCTCTTAAAAGTCTGTTATCATGAATTTACATGATACAGGACAGTATAAGTTCTTTACAGTGATATAAGTATATCCTAATATATGATATATAGTTCTCCTCCTCCCCATTCTGTGGATGATTTTTCACTCTCTTGATTGAATCATTTGAAACAAAAATATTTTACATTTTGATAATATCCAATTTATTTTTCCTTTTCTTGTTTATGCCATTGTTGTCATATCTAAGAAGGATTTACCCAATTTAGATTCATGAAGATTTATGCCTATTTTCTTCTAAGATTTTAATTGTTATACTCTTAAGTTAAGAGCTGTCATCTCTTTTGACCTAATTTTTACATATAATATTGCCATTCCTTTGTCTGTGTCTATGGCTACTTGATTATTCTGGATTTTCTCTTTTAACTATTCATGATTTTGTTTTGCTGAAATGTTGAAGTCATCCACAGTTGATAGAGAATTTACTCCACCCTTCAAGTTTTCTTGAAGCCTTAATGTCTAACAACTATTTCAGGTAGTACCTTATATCCTTTTGAAGTCTTTTAAAGGATTTTAGTCACCTCTTTGCTTCATTATTAAGCCATGTTTTCCTGCTGGCATCCCAGATAGTGATCTTGCCCAGAAGTTTCTTCTTAATTTTGGTATTGTCTGCCATCTGGAGAAGATTCAAATTTTCAGCAAGTCCTATCTCCTTTATGTCAAACAGTTCCTTTTCCTGTACTACTCCACTTTACCAGAAGGATTATAGATCTTAGGCTCTCTAAGAAGAATTCTCCTTAGCTGGATTCCTATGGTCATTAAAGGTCTACATTTCGTATTAAATTAGTTAGCATTGTTTCTAACTTTCTGCCACTAACAAGAATTCTCTGCCCATTAGTTTTCTCACTTTCCTTCAGCCCTCACTGACTATTTCCTCAGGGTCCATTGGTTTATGCTAAAAGTCTCTTGAAGTTCTTTAGGCTTTCAGTAATGCTTTCCTCAAGTTCCTTTAACTTCCAGCTCTATCTGGTTCCAAAGTCACTCCTATTATATATAATTAGATTCTTGATATGGCAAAACACCTCTTCTAGGTGCCAATAACTATATCATTTACATGTTGCTGGATAACAAATCATCCTAAAGCTTCATCGCTTAAAATTAGTAATCATTTACCACCTATGGTTTCTGTGAATCAGGAATTTAAGAACAGTTTATCTAAATGACAATGACTGGGTCCACTCATGAGGTTGCAGTCAGGTTCAATTAAATCTACAGTTATCTTGACTTGTCAGGTTTGACTGAAGATGGAGGGCGCACTTCCATGAGGAAGCCATCACACATATGACTGTGTGTAGGAGACCTCAGTTCCAGCCCACTGTGGACTACAGCACAGAGTTGCTTAAGTATCCAGATAGCATGACTGATTCTCCCTGAGTGAACAATGTAGAACTTGAGGAGAATCAGCAATATCCTTTAAGCCTCAATTAAGAAGTCAGTTTTTCACTTTAATGGTATAGTATGGGTCTAGGTCAGCTCTGATTCGCTGCTCAGGTTCTTTGAGGACCCATCTTGGAAGATGGTTATTTTCTGGTGTTCTCTTTATTTTAATAGTGAGATGCTTTTTTTCCACCTGCTATAGTAGCATTAAGGCTAACCCCAAAAAATGTCATCATCTATTATGTCTTTATTGCATGCCAGGCTAGACGAGAAGCTCTTTAGATGTGATTTCTCTTCTATCATGTGGGCAGATGTTTGAATCCTCATTTTTTTTGTGAGGAAACTGAGGTTCAGACAGTTTAAGTATTGCCTGAAATTGTACACTGGATAATAGGTACATTAAATCCAGTTCTTCAGTGCAATCTTGAAATATATCACTGCCATTACTTTGTTTAATTTGTCTTTCTTTTCTCCAATGGGGGAGTTGATGCCTTAATATTGAAGAATTTGCTTACTATTTCCCAGTATGAAGGAAGGAAACTTGGTAAAAACATCTGCTGTTTGTTCATATTCTTGAACAAGGTGAGCAAGAAATTATTTCTCAGTCATTTGAACAAGGTAAGCCACTTAGCTACAAAATATCTGTGAAAGAAGAAACTATTTATAAAAGAAAGTAGAAAAATCTATAGTAAGATTTTTTTTTAAAAAAAGCAGTCTTGTTCATATATATACCAAAACATATAACTATACATACACATATATGTGTATTTATGTAAACACAAATATACCAGAAAAAATAAACACCAAATGCAAAATCATGAAGAAAATCTAAAATTATGAAGAAAAAATGGATCTTGAATACAAACTCTGAATCATTTTGTTTGATGACTTTGCCTTACTGCATTTTGTTGATGATTTGCCTTATTTAGTTCTTTTCTTCTAAAGTACTGGATCACACTTCTATTCTGGCCTTGCTCTCCTCTTTCATGCTAGATAACTTCCAAATGAACAAGTATCTGAAATGCAGTAGGTTATAAGCTCCACTTGGAGATGACTCTTGCTTTCTTCTGAAGGTATTCCAGGCATAGGTGCCTTGAATGCATATTAAATTGGATTTTTATACATTTATTTTCATAATTTTTTTTTTGCCTACAATACCAAGAATATTGGACAATGGTGGATGGATCTTTATCCCCTTATTTTTTAACCTTAAAAGAACTATAATCTGCTTCTAGATTGAGATATTTCTAGCAGTCATGTCATCTTCAAAGGAAAATCAGTACAAAAAAGGAAAAAAGTAATTGTTCAAGTTTCATCAAAATAAATACTTATCTTTCAAATGAAAAATTATATTTCTTTGCAAGACCAGCACATCTTTTAAACATTCAATAGCAGAAAATCTCTTTTGTTGTTCATACAGGAATTTTTTTTTTTTTGCAAACTTATACCGTTATATAAAGCCTTAGTAAAAAATCATAGAGTGAATTATTTTAGCTCACTTATACATGACTGGAGTATTTGATTCTAGAGGTTTTGTTTTCACTAATTTTTGAAGATATTTAAATTAATTCCCATTGTCATTTTATTCATTTACCAGGGTCTTGATCTGCTATATGAGACACTTATTTCACCTCTTGATAGAAGTGTCTTTTGTATGGACACACAATGATAGACCAAGTTCTATATCTGACACGGGCCCTTTAAGTGAACCTCTGATAGAGTGTGGAACTAGCCACTGCTCTGTCTTCTTGTCAGTCTGTTACTGAACTAAAGACAAATTGCTAATTCTCTATTAAACTTTTACTTCAGTATAACAGCTTTATTGATACATAATTAGAAACTATATATAAAGTTCATCGGTTTAACAGCTGCACTTCAATAGTTTTTAGTATATTCACATAACTGTACAGCTATCACCACAATCAATTTTACAACATTTCCATGATCTCAAAAAGAAGAAACCCTTTACTCATTATCAGGCACCCTTCATTTCCTGCAAACCCCAGACCCTACTTCCTGTCTCTCTAGACTAGCCATTTTGGATATTTCATATTATGGAATTCTATGTGATCTTTTGTCTCTAGCCTCTTTCATGTACATTCAGGTTTTCATGGCTGTAATATTGTGATTTATAAGATATGTATGTGGTCATTCAGAAGACCAAAATGTATTTCTTATGTATGTTTGGTCTTCATCTAAAAATATATATATACCATATGTTATTTTCTTACCTGTTTGCCCATCCTTGATGCATTCATAAAATGTTGACTAGAAGTAGTGAGAACAGAGATCTTTGTCATGATCTTGGGGGGAAGCATTTCATTTATTTGTTGACTAGGTTGTTAGCTAGTATGAGGTTTTTTTTTCTGAATGCTCTTATCAGATGGAGAATACTTTCTTTTATTCTTAGTTTGTTAAGTGATTTTAATTTAATTATTGCTGCAATTTTGTCAAGTGATTGATTTTTTTTCTGCTTCTACTGAAAATACTACATAGGTTTTTTTTTACTTTATTAATATGTAGCGGTGACAGATTTCCATATATTAAACAAATCTTCCATTGTTGAATCAAGTCTTATTTGGTCATGGTATGAATTCTTTTTTACTTGTCACTGGTTTCTTTGTGATATCCGCCTAATATTATGGTGAGACCTTGTATCCGCAAGAGGTGTTCAATAATTTTCTTCTTTCATGATATTTTTTTCTGTTTTTTTTTTTTTAAATTTTGGTGTGTGTGTGAGTGTGTGTGTGTGAGGTAATATTGGACTTATAGGATGATTTGGAAATGGTCTCTTTCTCGGTGGGGGAAAGGTATACTTTATGGAGAACTGGTAAAAATTCTTTTTGAAATGCTTGCTTTTTAAAAAAGATTTATTTATTTATTCATACAAGAACTAGGGTGCAGGCCAGACATGCAGGGGGTGAGAGGATTCACCAGAGACAGAGTGGGGAGCAGAAAAGGCAGATGTACTGAAATACACTGCTGAGGGGAGCAGTGGAATAGACAGGATTGGTTTTCTGTGCCTTGAGGGTCAACTCCCTGGACACCGATGGAGCTGGTGCTGCAGTAGCTGTGGGAGCTTCAAAGCGCTGTATCTTAACCCCTTGCACACCAGGGAGGGCCTTTTACGTGCTTGATTTACTGGTGAAGATATTTGAACCTGGAATTTTCTTTGTGGGAAGTTTTTGGACTACAAATTCAACCTTTTTAAAATTAATGTATTCGTATTTTCTATTTCTTCTTGAGTTAATTTTTACTGTTTTCAATATTTTGGAATTTCTCCATTTTACTAGGTTACCTAATTTTTTGAGATGAAGTTATTCATAGTATATATATTTATTTCTGCAAGCCTTTTTTTTTTTAAAGGTTTATTTATTTATGCATACAGAACTGGGGTACAGGCCAGAGGTGAGGGGCTTTGAGAGGATTCACCAGAGCAGAGTGGAGAGCAGAGCTGGCAGATCAACGAAGTATTTTGCTGAAGTACATTGCTGAGGGGAGCAGCAGGCCTGTCAGGAGAGGTCTGCTGCACCATGTGGATCACATCTGGGGCTGAGGATGAAGTCGCACTGAAGTGGCTGCGGCTAGTTTGCAGTGCTGTGTCTAACTCATTGCGACACCAAGGAGGGACTCTTCCTGCAAGCCTTTTAAAGATATCCTTTTATTCCTAATTTAATAATTTGAATCTTCTATCTTTTGTTCTTGGTCAGTCTAATTAAAATGTTAACTTTGTTAATTACTCAAATAACCAACTTTTGTGTCCTAGGATTTTGTCTGTGTCTTTCTATTTTGTTTGTTTACTTCCATTCTTATCTTTATTATTTGTTTGTTTCTTCCTGGTTTAAATTTAGTTTGGACTTTTCTTTAGTGTCCTTGAGTGCAAGTTTGCTATGTCAATTAAACACCTTTATCTTTCTTTAATGTAAGCATTTGCAAATAAACGTTCTTTCCAAATGCTGATGACTCAAGGTTCTTATTGAGATTTCTTAGATGTTCTTATATAAATGCTTATTTGCTGTGTACCCTTGGAACAATTTCCAGAGATTTTTAAATGACTGTAGTTTTTAAAAACTAATTTTTATCAGCGGTAGTTATTTCACTGGAAAAATGTCCATCTAAATTTTAACAACATTTTTAATGTTCTACAGACCTCATCCAAATGGATTAGGTGTAAACTTATTGTAAAAATAATCTCTGATATGTAACAACATGTTCTTTGTTTGAAAGATATCACCAAAAAAGTATGCAAAGTGATAGGAGAATAATTGAGGGATTGAACATGACACTTAATAGCGTGAGATCAAAGGATCACTACTTCTTGTTAAACAATGATTATTTCCTGTTTGTAATATTTGAAAATTTTTTTTAATCTTGAGGACAGACCTGATTTTGTAAATTTTGTAGCATTAGCTCCCTGTTCCCACTACACTCATCTGATTCCTTCTCTTAACCTTGACCCAAGGGTGTCAGAAAACTCTATCTGTGTACACGCTACCTTTACCTGCAACTAACCACTCTCTCACCCTTTGAGAGAACTGTTGATAGAGGAAGGGTCACTGTACATCTTGTCTGGCATCTGTATTCCCACATATAAGTGCTTTGTAGTATATAGATTCTTTATCAAATTTTAGACACTATATATTTTACCAATACTCATTTTTTAAATTATATTTAGTCTGCCATCTGATTAGTTTTTCATTAAATAATAGAGTAGCTAACTATAGAGTAAGAACACTGCTTAAGGATGTGCATACAAACACTCGTGGTAAATACAGCTGTAGGTGAAAGTTGTAAATGTCTTGATTGGGGTTAGTATTCATCATTGATGCCATTATCTTGCTATTAATTGAGAATTTTGTTTTGTTTTGTTTTGGGCTTATTTTAGCAGATTTAAAGAAAGCCACCAATTCAAATGCTGCAAAATCTAATCTACCAAAATCTGGACTTCGTCCTCCTGGATACTCACGCCTCCCAGCTGCCAAGCTAGCAGCCTTTGGCTTTGTCCGGAGCTCCAGTGTGTCCTCAGTGTCCAGCACTCAGTCTGTGGACAGTGCACAACCTGAACAGAGTCGCCTGAACCGTAAGTGGGGTGAATGGGCGGGCACTAGGGTGATCCTGGCTGCTCTTTTGGAGGGAGATGCACACAGACAAGAGTTTGAGCTTGTAGCTATCGTGTGTTATTTGCTTTGTTGTGATGAACTAAAAGTCGCACTCTACCATGGTTGGGATTCTTTAAAAATCATCTGTTGAAGGAAAAAAAGCATATTTGGCACTATCATTTTCTCACTTATGAGGAGCCAATAAGTCAGGAAAAAAAAAAAACTTTTACATTACTCATAAATCTAGAAAATAAACTTATCCAGGGAGTGATTCCAGGATTCTAGGTAAGAAATCAATGAGAGATAAAAAAAAAAAAAGGTGTTGTCACAATGTGCTACCATTAAACCTGGTAGATATTAAATGATAGAGCTAAGAAATATTTTCTCTACCTGTCATTTATCTATCTCAGTTTCCTGAGAGAGTTAATACACTTTACACATTCAGGTAAGAACAAGTAGCCTCAGAGCAAGTCATACAAGCAGCTGTCCCTAAAGAAAGTGCCCTATGGGGTGCAACAGACCCCATCTCAACCTTCACTTCAAAGTATTTGATATTATATCTGAGGCTATGACATCTTAAGGTTGGTTAGCAAGTACATGCCAGATGACCAGGAGACCTTCCTGTGAAGAGCTTTTTAAAAGAGATTGTTGTAGAGGAACCAACTTAAATTAGTAAGGGAGGGGTGAGGGGAAGAGAGATTGAGAATGAGATTTATTTTATTTCCCAATTATTTCTTTTCTCCAGGAATTATTTTATTTCCCAATTATTTCTTTTCTTTATCTAGTCTTTCTTGGCTTTGTGGCAGTGATATATGGAACACTTGTACTTTGCAGTTCTAAGTTTTGATTATTATTTAAAGTGATGATCAATTCCATTTTTCTTCTTCTTGACTTGTTTGTAAGGATTTTCAAGAGTTTCCTCACTTACTTGGTTTTCTGAAGGTACTGTGGTACTGTGGTTCACAGAGGTTGCATTTGAAGGTTACCACTGTAATTAGGGATTATATCAGGGCACAGAAGTCTCAAAATATACATAATAAATAACAGTTCTCAAGTGTATTGCAATTTATAGTTTCACATATGTATGTGCATATTGACAGCCTAAAGATTTTAAAATATAGAGCAATTACTTGTCATGGATTTTAGTAGTAATATGCCTAGTGGTATGTTTCTCCTCTGTGGGGAGCATGAAGAAAAAGCCTCAGATGGTGTATAACTTAAGATGTTGATTTCTTAAAAAAAAAATAATAACTGCAAGCTGTGGAAGCCGTGTCACCATGGCATTAGCTTTTGCTGGAGAAGAGTTGACAGGTATGGATGAAATAATTCCAAGTATGCTTAGAGCATTTCTTCTCACCTTTGCTTCAGAGGAAACTAGGTAGAGACCCTTTGAGCCCCCAGGGAGACAAGAGCTATTGTGTGCCAGAGGAAATAACTCCTAGTTCAGAGTCTTCATAGTGAAAGCAATAATTGCTCTATCCAGAGTGGTTTTCTACTTAAGAAAAAAGAAACAGAATGCTTGAGTTCATTTGTAATTTTTTGCCACCTCACTAATATGCAAAATTTGTATTTCACCATTGTCTCAGGAAAAACGTGTATTTGAGTTGATGTCTTAGTATGCTTTTAGCCATGGTGCTTATACTTGTTATTAGATTTAGCATAAAAAAATTGTTTCTGTTCTTTAGTGGAGTATAACACTTTGATGATAAGGATTAAATAAAATATGAAGCTCTTGAAAGAGCTGACTTTCCTTAGATCAACTCCTGAGAGTAAAGCTTTCTGGTTTAGCTCATGGAAACAGCTAACATGATGCCAGAATTGGCTTTTGGAACGTTAGCCTTTCTTCAGGTACTACTTTCATGTAGGATTCAGTGGAGGAATAATGCTGTAATTAGAGATTGCAAAATATGCTTATAGGAAGGGATGATTTGCAAATGTGCAACTCATTTTTATATGCACTTGTGTATCTATAAACAGCCTGAGAATCCCCACACTGGCTGTGCTTTGCTGTATTTGGGACACTTTTAACTGATTCATGATGCTCTTATCCATGTTTCCGGGCTACCTTGGTTTAGTGACAATTCTTCCTATGCAGTTTTTTTGGGTACTGAGGGGCTAATGATGGTGAGTATCGAGAAGGGGGCCCAGGGCCCTCAATGAGCTGTATGGTGTGGAATCTGCGCTTTACCTTGAGTTCAACATCACGCATTAGGTCAGACCCATTGATGGGGGTTTCTTAAAGTCAGGTGCTCTTCTTTTTATTTTTTTTTCCATAGGTTTTGGCAAAGATAGCAGCCCCAGGACAATGAATTGTGTCCATAGGTGTCTACAAATCCATGGAACCTGAGGGTGTCTTAGCTTCCAGTTCCCCTCTTACATTAGAGCTAAGCTACCTGGGAGCAGAGTGACTTGCTCCAGGTCCTGCTCCTGTTCTCCCTCTGGTTCTTAAAGGTATTTCTGTGGTGAAGACACACCCTTCATTTAATGACTTTTCTTTCCAATAGACAATCTTGGGATCAGAATGGTTCTGAGAGTCCCCTCAGGCCAATCCCTTGTCTTCCGCAGCTGCTCCCCCCCCCCTTTTTCTTTTAAAGATTTATTTATTCATACAGAACTGGGGTACAGGCCAGAGATGCAGAGGGTGAGACGATTCACCAGGGACTTTGTGGGCAGCAGAACAGGCAGATCGACGAAGTACACTGCTGAGGGGAGCAGCGGGCGGATCAGAAGAGGTCTGCCACGCCATGTGGATCTCCTCCAGGGCAGGCAGCGATGGAACTCATGCGGAAGTGGCTTAAGCTTCTTAGTGCTGTGCTTTAACCCGCTGCGCCACCAGGGAGGGCCCGGAATACCCCATTTTATGCAGAAGTCCTTTTGTGATTGGATAGCCCTTACTGTTATGAAGGGCTCTCTGGGGGCCCAGGAGCCTCCATGTGATTTCTGACTGGTAGCCATTCCTCTGGATTAGAACCTCCTCTTTATCCCCCTCATGCTGCAGGAGACCACCCTCTCAGCTCCCTTCCTTCCTTGGCAGGTTTAGGCTCATTGCATGAGGCTTAGGAGGTTGTCCTGTTCAGAACCTAATTACACTGATTATGAGCCATAGCTTTATAATGATTCGAACTGAAGTGAGGGAAAATACTTCTCTAACTTAAAACTTAAATTTAAACTTAAAGCAGGGCTTTCCCTGGTGGCTCAACCAGTTAGGACCCAGCACTGCAAGCTAGCCACAGCAGCTTCAGTGCAAGTTCGATCCCCAGCCCCGGAGGTGATCCACATGGTGCAACAGGCCTCTCCTGACCCACCCACCCACTGCTCCCCTCAGCAGTAAACTTTGTCGATCTGCCTGCTTTGTTCCCCACTGTGTCTCTGGTGAATCTTCTCACCCCCGCACCTCTGGCCTGTACCCCAGTTCTGTATGCATAAATACATAAATCTTTTTTAAAAAGTAAACTTAAAGTAATAGTATTTGAGCAGGTCTGGCCCATCATGTATCTCGTCATTTTTTAAGATAGTTTCTAGAAAAGCAGAAAACTTTGAACAGGCTTTTAGGGAAAAAATACTTAGAGAAAGGCAGTGGTTTTGTTGGTAACATACTATAGCCTAGAGTAGACCTCGTTGTCAAAGTTATCAACTGCTAGATATAAACTTGATTTTCTCAGTGGTAAGTAGTTATAATTTAAAGTTAAAACCTTGGTGGGGTGGAGGGGTAGGAAGAATTAGGATTTTTTGAGTTAATCATAGCTAGAAACAGTATACCCCTGGACAGAGGGTGGAGGATTATGTGGAGTATCCTATCTCATTGCATATGCTGAGTATCCTATTGAGTTAACAGAAATGGAAAATATCTTCCAGACAAGAACATGAAGAAAGTGACATTTTTAGTGGTTCTTTCCAATTTCACTTCCTCCTCCTCTTTTCTCAAGCTTGGTCATAGTTTATCAATGGTGATCCAACACCAGAGATCATGAGACACAGTATCTGAAATGAGAACTGAAAAGAAAATGGAAGACTTTCTCTTGTTTCTTTTCCCAGTGTGGGGAAGTAGAAGAGCATTAAGGAAGCAGGGATGATGCTGGGGACATAGACACAGGAACGGATTATCATGACACCAGCGTATGTGTGTCCAGAGTTTAAAAATGATAAGAGTTGGATTTAGTTCATGAATTGAGGTGGAGGGTTAATTCTGATCAGGAAGTTTCTCAGAGGGGATGTTAAGCTAGGAAATACTCCGAAAGGTGGGGATGTGCTCTAGGAGATCTTTTGGAGCATCTATTGGTGCATCCAGAAATCCATCTGAATCTAAAGGGTTGCCTTTTCTGGAGCAACTTCATTGTGGCATGTCCCAAAGTTTCTTCTTAGAACTTGACTTTTTCAACTCTATAGTCTTCCCTTGGCCACCTTATCTACAAATTCACTCTTAGTACTTTGGGCAGAATACTTAATTTATATCTTCCAGCTCCAAACTCTAGAACTACTCACCTACATTTCAAATGACCTATCAAATGTTTCCTACTGGATGTTCCTCGTTATTTCAATAGAATTTTTCCTAAAAAGACTCTTTCTTCTCATACACACACACACACACACACACACACACGTATGTATGTGTGTGTGTGTGTGTATGTATATATACATATACATATATATATATACCTCTCAGTGTTGTTTTGTCTTCATCACGTCTATGACCTCCTCACTACTGAGGCTGGAAACTCTAAAATCAGAATTGCCTCTCCCTTTCTTTTATGCCTTCCTTTCTATTTGGTGATCCCATATGGTTAGTTCATTCTCTTTCTCCCCTGCACCTTCTCTCTCACTGACCCTCTCTTTTACTTCTATCTATCCTAAGTTTCTTTAAGTTTGAATGCCTCTACCTAAACTATCTCATTATATGGTCATTCTCTGATCCACTAGGCATTTCATCCTATGTAGTTTCCCTTTAACCAGAATTTGATTGATCCATGGGACCCCTGTGCTGGCTTTAACTCCTTGCCTAAAATCTCAGAGACTCTGTGAGCTACCCAGTGACCTCCTCACTTCTCCACAACTACCCTCTGACATACATCCTCCCCTAGCTAACCAAATTTGGTCAGTTTTCTCAGGGTTTTGTGTATTCCTGTACTGGGGCTTGGTCAGCCTTTCAGCACAGGAATGTTCTCCCCTTCCTCCAGATCTCTCTGTAGAGTCTGTCATTTTGGACCATAAAACAAATATCACTTTCTCTAAAAACTTTCCTTCACTTGAGTAATCTATATTCTGAGGAACTCATACGGCCCCTTGCTTATCTCACTTTTGTAGATTGTCTCATACCATTTTGTAGTTACTTTCTCTTCAGTCCCTCTTTTGAACTGTAAACTCTTTGAGTATAGAGACTATATCCTTACTGTTTAGTATCCCTTCATACAACCTTGCTTGAGGTCTTCACTCCAGTAGAATTTCAGAATTTCTCTCTCAACAAACATGTTCTCATATGTAAGTGTATGGAACAATAAAAACCTTTGAGAGTAACTTGGATAATTTTCAGCTGTATTTTGTAGTGGGGCACATGTCATAGTATCAAGACTTCTACAGGTCTTTAATACAATAGTTGGTGAGGTTCATTACTGAGACCTTTATAGTTCTAAAGAATCTCTAAAATATTATTT
The DNA here is from genome assembly GCF_000260355.1 of Condylura cristata. Classification (NCBI taxonomy): domain Eukaryota; kingdom Metazoa; phylum Chordata; class Mammalia; order Eulipotyphla; family Talpidae; genus Condylura; species Condylura cristata. The sequence goes on from NW_004567111.1 coordinate 41,983,573, forward strand.
TCATTGACTGTGGTACATTATAGATAATTTATATAATTTGAAGAATAAAAAACATAAAAAAGTTATTTAAAGTATAATTTTATAGTTAGGGATAATATGGAGAGTGACTGACCTAATTATCTCATAAATGTGTAAAAAACTGTATATTGTCATGATATAATTAGCAGTTTTTAAAGAATTGGGCTAAAATCCTACTGCTGTCTTTTCATTAGAGAATTTCAAAGTTTCTAAAATTAGATACCTCAATTTATTGAGATTAGGTATTTTCATTAAATTCTAAGTTTTATTTCTTGTGTTATTACTTAAAATAATGTTCTTTTAATTATTGAATAGCATTTGGGTTCTGGGGATAATAACCTAAAGTGGAAAATCACTAACCTTTTTGGAAGGTTAATCAATGAAAATGACTGTTAATGTGAAAGCTTTTTGCAATGTTAACTTCATCATTTATACTCATGGATGCTGTAAAATACATTTACATACATAATACATTTTATTTTCTGTATGAAATATGCATTCTAAAATAAGATCACAGTTGACAAGAAGCATTATTTATGACTCCTACTGAATAGCCACTATCCTTTATCATGTTCTATTGGCAAAGAGAGAGACATTTCTTATTCATGGAAAAAGGACCTGGAAGGGACCTGTAAGGTCAAATTTCAGAGAAGCTATTCCCTACTTGAAATTAAGTTTTATCGACATCTTTTGTACATTTCCTTTCAAAACTTAGGCAATGAATGATCAGGTCCACCCAGAGATGGGATTAGAATATAAATGGGTAGTTTTTTCCAAGGGAATTTTATTTATTTATTTTCTTAATTAATTTTTTTACATCATTGTTTTGTTTTGTTTTGTTTTAAGCAGGTTAATCATTTATGGCTATAATGAAAATAAACTGAAATGATCATATTTTTATTTATACCAGAAATAATGTCTGTTTAAACAGTGTTATTTTTCTTCACTGTCTTGCTTTGTGAAGATTAGATTGTCTACTTTCTCTTCCCCATCCCGCATTCTTTCAGCCTATGTGATGGGGTAAGCAGAGACCTTGATGTTGGACTGCAATGGACCAGGATACCATAATCTTTGCCCTTGCCAAATTAAAATCAGTGGGAGAGAGTATGTAAGTACATCTGTGCAGAGAAGTCTTAGTAATGCTATGGTTGAAGGCAGTACAGCATTTGGTGTGCAGGTTGGGGCACAGGTACATGAAGTGGAAGCATCTAATTTTCCTAATTGAGTGGTAAGGAAAGATCCCGACCCATTCAGGACTCCTCCTATCTATCTTAGTGCTGCTTCATTATATCTGGGAACCTAATTATTCCTCACTGGTTTTAGGTGATGACAATGTTCTGGATTTGCTGTAAACTAATCAAGCAATGAAAATAGCAACAGCAACAAAAGACTAAAGGGAGTAGTGTTGAGAGCAAAAAAAGGGAACTTTTTAATGTTTCTTGAGACAGTGTGATGGAATTGTAATGATTTATTTTGCTATTTACTTCATTTTCTTTGGTATGTTTGCAAGTTATTATAAAAGAATGTTATAATTCCACCCCTCCCACGAATTGGCTTTCATTCCTCAAAAGACAGTGTATTATAGTAGAGAAGGACATCGTCTTGAGGTAGACTACTGGGTTGGCATCTGCCTTTGTCACTTATTAGCTCTGTGTACCTAATCTTTCTGTGCCTCTGTTTTCAAGATCGAAACCTCCGTAGGATTGATAGCCACATTAATTTGTGCCAGGTGCTTAGAACAAGCATTATACAATAAAGTCTTTGTGGTCATTTCTATCCACTGGCCATGTGCATTCAATACTATGTTGAGAAGGATTTAGAAACCCACTGGAAACATGGGCATGATGGATTAACTGTGTCTGGTATGTGGTAAAGCAGGACGTAGTGATAACATCCAAACCAGGGAGATAACATCCATGTCTACATTTTTTATAATCACTTCTCTTTTGTATGATGAATACTTTCCTGAGCACAAGCCAATCCATGTATTATTTATGAAACATAATGTTGGCAGTTCTAGAAGATGATCGGTTGATTTTCATGAGAGTCTGTAAGCTTATGGTTGTTTGGATTATTTATGAACTATAGGGAAGGAAAGTGATGTTTTGATTTCTTTATCTAAAAGGTCTGTGCCATGTCCATTAACATGTTATCATTTAAAAAAATACATTTAGTTTAGTTCCCTTTAAATGAAACACATTTATTCAAGGTGACTAATACATAACACATTAATCAAAGCTGATGGCATTTAAAACCTCTACTCAAAATAGAAACAGAGTTGAATCTGATTTTATTTTGTGCCTTTCTAAAATGGGAACATTTCATTTTGCAGTATGTAAGGGGCTCCACACAGCTTGTCATTTTCTGGAGTCTGTTTCCATTGTTCTAGAGTTTTACTGTGTCAAGAATCTCAACCCATTTGAGTGGATGGGGAGAAGAGAAGAGTGAGAACAAAAACCACAATAAAGTTCTGATTTTCTTTGGAAATGAGAAGTCAAATAAATGTCACTGATGGATTTAAATATCTATTTCCAAAGAATCTATGATTATGTAATTTAAAGTATTCTCTGTAAAGAAAAAAAACAGCATAATTTTCACTGTATCTTGCTGTTTATTTTCTCAGCTATTCCCATACATTCAATTTTTTTCTTTTCTCGTTTCTTTGCTCCTTCACACACATGTACAAAAATGAACATGGTTCTCTTGAGCATCATTCAGCATTGTGTACCAGTGAAAATTTTTTCTTTATTGTTTAATTTTATCCACTTTGACACAGAAATGTAGGCAAAACTATTCAAAATTTTACACTGTTCCTCAAAAGCTTTTTAAGTGCTACATGCTAGTATGTTTTAACTTATTCAAGATAAAGAAAGGTTACTTTGAGCTATGGAAAAGTGGTTAAGATTTAAGTAAATATGCCACATTTATAAGCAAAATATACATCAAAATTATGTATTAACATGTGTGTTAATTCACATAATATGAAAGTAAATTTGGGAAAATCAGTTTACCTCGATGGATTATGATTATATATTAAAATTGGGAGGGACTGATTGAACTGACTAGTTTTGGTTTCAAGAACTGGGATCCTGTGACTTTATTTAAAAGATGGAATCAATTATGATTCTTAAATATTGAATAATGGGAAGAAGAATTAATATGATAATGGTGAGCAGAGTTTGGAGATGGGAGACTGGGGTTGAGGGATCTTAGTTCTGCCAAAATTAGGGATGCTTCCCTTATGGACAAGACTGACTTAAAATTACTTTTTCACATATGAGATGGAAACTTCACTGCATTCACAGATTGAGAGTTACTCGGAGGTTTCACTTCCCTGCTTTTTTCCTATAAAATGTTGGGCTATGAGGTGGTGGAAATTGCCTTCTTGCCACTGTCTTCTATCCAGTGTTAGACATCTTAGATTATTGGTCCAGAGCCATAACAGGTAGGTGTGAGTAGGGGGATGGAGGTGTTAGGATTACTTTCACATGTTTTATTGCTTTTATTTTAGCAGAAGTGGTAGGTCAGAGGTAATATTCATAGCTCTATCTTCACTCAAGGAAATGACAGAGAAGAGAGAGTAAACAGCAAGAAAGCATAAGTTATTGGCTCACTAATATTCTTCGGAATTTTGCCAACAGCCCACACTCTCTTGTATTGCTTTGACATGCACAAGCTTTCTTCTGGGAAGGCTTGTACCTAGCATTATTTTCCTTAAGGCAATAGGTAGGGGCCACAGATTGACCATTCCTTTTACTTTCCCTGGGAAAGAAAATAAATGGCATAGTGATGTCAGTGGGTTCTTTGGCTCCATGACAGTAGCTTTTGGGAAAAGAGCATTATTGGGAGGCTGAAATAAGAGTCAGCCATGAGGATGGAAGGAAAAGACCACATGTGAATAAGTCAAATCTTCTTACAGAACTGTGGGTTCAGGAGGAGGAGCAGATTTGAGGGACTCTAATCATGTTGAGGTCCTGGGAAAGCATTCATGTAAATATGCCTGCCAAATTTGTAGAATATCTGAAGTTAAGAAAAGCAGCCATCTTTGGAAGCAGGACTGACTACCAAGGATGCAAGCAGAGTAATATTGGGAAAAGGATGATATATCTGCAGTAAATGTCTAACCAGGGAGCAGGGAGGACACATTGGAAAAGACACGGTCATCGAGGCAGACAAGAGTCACAAAAACTCAGGGAGAAGAGAGATTTGTGGAAATAAGGTGGTCAGTCAACATTCTGTGTACTGCTGGGACAAGACAAATTTTTAGGGATCTTGAGATAAGGAAATATGTATTTTCAAGTAAGAGGGATGCCAGATTACTGATGAAATATGTTCAACCATTCAGAAATGGTTGCTTGTGAACAAAAAGAAAACTTCATTATATGAAATGGAAATCTTATCCTGTGAATTTGCCGTGAAGTTAATAGAAGTATTAAATCATTTTAAGCACTTTGCATTGTTTGTTCTTGAACAAGAGTAGCCTGAATTGAAAATAAGAGAAGATGGGAGAAAATCATACAGTATAAATGAAATGGTGAAATGTAAGTTTTAATCAGCTGTTACCCCCCCCCCCCCAGATGAAATGAAATACTTAGAGGCAGATTAAGACTGCCTGAATCTCACTAATGTTACTTCTGTTATTTTTTTTTCTTCTGTTATTTTTTAAAGATTTATAGTTTATTTCTTTTATGCATGTAAGAACTGGGGTATAGACTAGAGGTGTGGGAGGGTGAGAGGATTCACCAGAGACTGAGTGGGGCAGATCTGCTGAAATACACTGCTAAGGGAGCAGTAGGTGAAATAGGAGAGGTCTGCTGCACCATGTGGGTCAGCTTCCTGGCCTGGCATCAAACTCATGCCCCTGAGGCTGGCAACAGCTTGATAGTGCTGAGACTCCAACCCCGGTAACACCAGGGAAGTCCTATCCCTTGTTATCATCAAGTGTGTTTCTTTAACCAATAGTTACCAAAAATTCTATTTGTTGAGTATGATTACTTTAGGAGGCTACGTCGACATATTTTGATGCTTGTCTTACACTGTTGGGTGTGTATAGGTTGTCGGTAATATAGTTTTGGTTCCTTTGGTGCTTTCAATGCAATAGTTTCATCATTTGGGGTTTGAATATTATTGGATGGTTTATGCATTTGTGAGTTGAAATTAGTATCTGAAATTTCCTTTCTGGCCTTGTTCTATAGGAACGATTTTGGCTGGGCAACTTACCTACTGTGGATGACCAAAATGCTGTGGGTGACCAATAACCTGAGTCACTAAACACTAAGTGTTGTTCTTTGTTTTCCTTTGAATTTAGCTGGCCTTGTCAAAAATCCCTTTCTCTCTCTCACACACACAGATCAAAATGTTAGAAAAGTTGTTTACACTGGAGATAATATATCTTTCATAACTAGGTATGAAAATTAATTTTATTGGTTTCTCCCCCCACCCCGAAACTCACATGATTAAACTTGTAAAAAATGAAATACAAGGAGAGCACAACACTGGGCTCAATCTCAGCTCTGATCATTTAGCTGAGTGGCAGTAGACATGCCACGCCACTGGTTTGGATCTCAGGTACTTCATATATGAAAGGAGACTTTTAGACTTGGTTTTCAACATGATCCAAGTAATTCTTTAAAAATAAACTCACATATGGCCCTCCTTGGTGGCGCAGCGGGTTAAAGCACAGCACTGAGAATCTAAAGCCGCTTCCGCATGAGTTCGATTCCCGCCTGCCCTGGAGGAGATCCACACGGCATGGCAGACCTCTCCTGACCCGCCGGCTGCTCCCCTCAGCAGTGTACTTCATCCATCTGCCTGTTCTGCTCCCCGCTCTGTCTCTGGTGAATCCTCTCACCCTCTGCATCTCTGGCCTGTACCCCAATTCTGTATGAATAAATAATCTTTTAAAAAATTAAAAAAAAAATAAACTCACATAATGTCAAGTTGAATAAGGTGAATGACATAAAGTGTGGGTTTATTTCACTTAATTATTGTGAGGACAAAATAATAATGTTTACTGGATTAACCAGACAGCATAGGGCTGTCATTGAGTCTTGACTGTTTTAGTGTTTTGTCTGTGAATAGTGTGCTATTTTAACTTGGAGCACATCAAGACATAAATAGAACACGAGCTAGCCTTCTAGGAGTAGTTTCCAGTCTGGCTGGCATCTTCTGTGTACAGACTATGAGGAGTTAATTCAGATATCAACTATTCAAGTAATTCAGGACTTTGTGAAGATAGCAATGATACACTGAGAATAATTAAACACCTAAGATAGATACATTTGCTATTATTTTTACCCTGAATATATATAACACATGTAGATTATGTGTGGTAGGTTTTTATATAAATGTCTAGTTCTTCCTCTCTAAGGGACAGATGAGAACCTTCTTTCAGTATCACTAGTACATTGTGTTTTTGTTACCGGGTAGCCCAGAGTGAACTAGGGCTGCCTGTCTGTGGGTCCTCACCCTCTCACTCAAAATGTAATTTTCTGCAGGCACACACAAGAAGGGTAATGGGTCTATTTACAAAAGGGGAAAGGAAAAGAAAAAACCTAGGGAAAGAGAGAGGGATACAAAGTAACTGGAATACCTTACCAGCTTGGCTAACTTGGAACTCTAGTCACAGACTAATACCACTAGCGTCAGTCACACAGTCTGAGAGCAGTTGCTCCAGAGAGAGAGAACTGTTACCTCTCCAAAGTGACAGTTGGAAAACCGCTCCCTATTTAACCCCAGAGTCCCAGAATGCCTGCTTGCTCCACCCTTGGATTCTCACAGTTCTCTCCTTGGTACTGCTGGTTGTCGTAATTTTCCAGTCACTGGAGTAGGGGGTGGAATCCAGAAAGCTGGAGTAGGGGATGGAGTCCATAAAACTCTGCAGAATTTCTTTAGGACATCCTTCCCCTTAACAATTTTGCTTTCTTACATCAGAGCTCTTTTTGTTTGTGGTTATAGTTACCTACTTAGTCCACATCAATTGTCTGCCGCTCCATGTGGGTGACGTCACCTCTGTGGCTGGGGATCAAACTCATGCCGAAATGGTGTTAGCTTCTTAGTGCTGTGTTTTTAACCCTCTCCACCACCAGTAAGGGCCCAGTCCACATCAGTTGTACACAAAGCATTTAATCACATTATTGCAAAAGGGTATTACTCCTTTCAATAAATTCTGAAAAAGTCTCACTTTTTTTTTTTCTTTTCCCCAGAGCATTGCTTTACCGTGTCTATGATGTTTTCTCCAAAGTTCCTCTTTTGCTGTTTTGGGTGTTCTATGGGCAAACAATGAGATATTTTACACCCTTAAATAACTGCTTAATATGGATGGAGGCATGGCTAGATTTTCCCAACACAAATATGGATGCTTGCCTTGTGTGTCAGCTGCCTGTCCAGGGTGGGGGGGCTTTGATTGAGCACCCTCTGCTTTGACCTGAGCATAGGACTGTGGCACACTCACCACCAGTGTATGAAAATGGAAGGCTGCCTGCAGGCAGCTTTATGGGCTCTGAGAAGGCTGCCCTTCTCTCCTCTCCTGTTGGTAACTGCCCTGTTCCTGGCTGTGAGACTTGGGGTAAAGTATTAGATGATATGGAGCCCCCCCCCACACTCTCTAGCTTTGGGGTTGCTATTAATATGTGGTACCAGCAATGCAGGGATTCTTACATTCCTGTAAGTATGTGTGTGTGTGCATATATGTGTTTGTATATGTGCTTATTATATCTGTGATCATAGATGGACGTATATGTGCATGCTCATCCACTAACTACAAAAACCACAATAAAGCTTCACAAACCCCACCTCTTGCTCTTGACACAGATAAGTGTGGCAGGAAGGCAGGCACCCCATCCTGGCCAATGTGACAGAAATAAGATGTTCAGATCTTTTCCCCAGCACTCTTTATTAGAATCTACGCATGGCAGGGAGTTGACACAACAGACAGCCTCAGCTGTCAACTGCCAGCACCCATTTACTCTGACCCCTTTGATTAGAAAATGAAAAATGCCAACACATCTCAGGCACTGACAGCCTCGAGGTGTGCCTCTGAGGTTGGTGCCAACATAGGAAACTTCTATTCCCACCAGTAAGGTTTGTGTTAATGAAGGCAAATGAGCCTCAGTGCACCTTGTCAAATGGTTCACTGAATAAATATGCTAATTAAGCCTGAGGTCAAAGAGCAGGTGTTGTTTCAAGCAGATACTATTAGTCTGTGCCCGACAGTGCTGCTGAAAGTACATGTGAAATGGTATCCATCTTCCCAGTTTTTATTACAGTTAAGAAAAAAAGATACTTACTGGCTACAGGCTTGGTCCTTCCCTGGAAATGTTATTTCCTTTGGATGTTATGTTACATCCTTCAGGTACCTACACACAATACAATACTAACTTCTCCCTTCATGTGCCCCTTAACTGTCCTTTCCAGAAGCCACTGGTTGCCATCACAAAAGCCTGAAATGTCCACAATGGCACCTTAGACATTTTTCCCAAGTAGTTGTGAAGAAATTACAGTGTTGTCAGGGGAGGTGAGATGACTTTTGTCACCATCCAGAAACGATTAGTGATGGATTAACTTTATGTCCTCATCCCATAATGTATATTAGGGGAACCATACTAAATGTTGCTGTGGAGTTACAGGAGAAAGATGTTACTTGTGTAGCTTGAATATTAGTATGAGGAGATATCATCAGGAAAGTGCTACAATACAAGTTGGTAGTGACTCTGCAGTTTCCTGTGATGTTGCCTTTGTTAAGTATCTACAGGAACCTGAGTTAGTTGCCCCAGCTACACAGGAGTCCTTTAGCAGTGTGTAGATGCTGATTAAGGTCTTACATGAGCTATGCCCAGATACCAGTGAGGATGGTGCATGTCTATGCACTGAACACAGAAATGCATAAGGGCCTGTGGTTCTTCTCAGCAACTACAGTGAGGCAGTGAGATGGAATGAACAATGACCAGGGATTTAGTTGAACACGAAGCTAGATACTCACTTGGGTTAAAATCTGGGAAAAATAACAATCCTCGGGCACTCACTGGCCTCCCTGTGGAGTGAATGTTTATGGTTTCCAGAAAGCTTTCTGTAGATCCTGCATCTATGGTCCCAAGATTCCAAAGCAGAAGGTTCTCAAGGGTTTCAGAGTCCTTAGAACACAAAACTGCTCCTGACCACATTTTCATTAAATAACTGTAAGGGAAAAGCCCATATACTTTTCATGTATTTTCCCTTTATCACAGCTGGAGGGCATACAACTTATGTGGCTTAGATATAGTATTGACAATAAAAAAAACGATAATTAGACCTATATATCTAAAACATACAAACACTGCATTTTCTCATTTAAGAAAAAAATAAGTTTTCAGTAATAATGCTAAGAGAATAAAATTCTGAGCCTCAATATACTTCAATATAGAATCAACTCATTTTAATTGAGGAAAAATTTCTCAAAGCCTAGCTTAAAAATATCTAAATATGGTAAGGTGATATTGATCTCATACAGTTTTCTTCAGTGCTGCATCTTGTATGAAAACAGATAAATGATTTGGTATATACTGGAAAGTCATTAGAGAGATAATGTTATTTTCAATTTCAGAGACATGTAGAAAAAAGTTTTCATATTTTGAAAAATGCCTTTTACGATAGTGGATAACTCATTAAGTTTTATAAATTGCATGTTTGATATGTAGAACTAATGCATGATATTTTTAAGGTCAGCAGTTGAAATCTGTAGGAAAATCAGACATGAAATATTTGTTTTTAATTCAGTGCTGCTTCCCCCAGAAACCTTAGTTGGCAATATGACTATAATGGACGAGTGTCTTATAGCACCAAGTGTCCTCACGTTTATCACTGTCGTGTCTTGTTAAGCATGTAATTGTGTAAAATTGTATCAAATAGATCTCTGTAATTATATCTCCACTAGAAGAAACAATATCATAAAGTTACACAGTTAACAAATGCCAGAAGGTGGCCAAGTAATTCCTATGACTGTTAGGAATGAGACAAGGAAACCACTATCACCAGTCTTATTTCCTGTTGTTTTTAAAATGCTGGTCTATGTCAGTTGGTAAGGAAAAGACTCATGCTGTAAACATTGCAAAGGAAGGAACAAAATAATCATTTTGAGGACAAAAGCTTGTTCAAGGAATATCAAAGACACTGAAAAAGTTTCAAAACTTTCTCAAAAGTTTTTTCAAAATTTACAATACACAGGATAAAAAAAAAAAAAAGATAGTGTTCCTTTATACTTGCCCAAATGTAAAGCTGAACAAGAGACCATATATCATAGAAACAAAAACAAAAGTTAAATCTAAAAAATAAGTAGGATCCTTGTGAAGGAATCTGAAGAACTTTGCTGAGGGATAGAAAAGATTTGGATAAATAAAGACACATCTTATTCCTGTATGAGAAGATTTAATGTGAAGCAGAAGCTATGGAATCCATTCCTATTAACCTGAAGAGAGATGGATTACAGTGCCAATAATAATCTACTAGGACATGATAAAATTTTCTATGATCTGAGGTAATACTAAATGTGCAAAAGAACTCAGAAAGTATTCAAAACTGAAAAGCAACAAAGGGGCACTTGACTTTCTAATTTAAAATGTATTAAAATTTTGAAATTACTGGGCCCTCACTGGTGGCACAGGGGGATAAACCATAACACTATTTAGCTATCCACTACCGATGTAGCACGAGTTCCATCCCTGCCTGGGGAAGTGACCCACGTGGCATGGCAGACCTCTCCTGTCTCACCCACTGCTCCCTTCAGCAGTGTATTTTAGTCATTCTGCCTGTACTGCTCCTCATTCTGTCTCTGGTGAATCCTTTCATCCCCACACCTCTGGCCTGTCCCCCAGTTCTTATAGACATAAATAAATAAATCTTAAAAAAAGTTAAATTATTGACATATAGCCATTAAAATGGAATGGAAGATCTAGAAATAAATTCAAGTTAATCTGTCAGTTAATCTATCTTTATTTAGATATAATGCATCTACAAATACTTATACTGTATGCAGATGCATATTTTATATTTGCAGATATATATACATGCAGTAAAATATGGTGAATATTTGAAAAAGTAGAGTTGGAGGAAAAGTTAGATTTCTATATCATATCATATAACAAAAAAAACTTTAAAATCTATTAAAAATAAACAAAATAAAAAATAAAACAATAAAAAACTGGGAGTGAATATAGGCTAATGTTTAAGGTGAAGAAAGATTTTCCAATCATGAAACTAAAGCCTATGCCAGAAAAGAAAAGATGAGAAAAGCATTTCAATTACTTTCATCTGTATAAGCAGATGGAGGTTATTGCAAATTTTCCAGTTCAAATAAAATTCAAAACTATTGTAGGTAATAAAACATTATAAAGCAGGCCCTCCGTGGTGGTGCAACAGGCTAAAGCATAGTATTAAGAAGCTCAAGCACTTCAGCATGAGTTTGATCCCCACCTGGGAGGTGATCCACATGGCATGGCAGACCTCTCTGACCCACCCTCTGCACCCCTCAGCAGTGTACTTCGTCAGTCGGCCTGTTCTGCTCCCTACTCTGTCTCTGGTGAATCCTCTCACCGCCCCTACACCTCTGCCTGTACCCCAGTTCTGTATGCATAAATAAATAAATCTTTAAAAATATAAAGCAAATAAATTGGGAAACACTGTAACAATTACGAAACAATTACCTCTAATATCTCTAAGAAACATAAAGGACTCTTACAAATTAATAAAAAATAAAGTATCCTCAATAGCAAAAATGAGTAGGAGATATAAATGAACTCATAAGAGAAGTGAAACCAATATCCAACAAGCATGATACTTTTTTGCCCCTCTATATTAATATAATAAATTAAACATAATGTTGTTTTTCCTTGGTGAATATGAAGGAAAATGCAGCCTTATGCACTGAAGTTGTATACACAGGTTAGCATGATATTTAAAGAGGCTACTTTCTAGGACATAGCAAGATGGTGACTGTAAAGGCATTCTGAGTGTCAGAGTGGACTCACCTCCCCTACATACATGTGAACATGGCCCATATCAAAAATACCATGAACAGCAAATATTGGTGGGGTGTGCAGAAAAAGGAACCCACATATGCTATTGATGAGAATATAGACTGGTCCATACTTTGTGAAGAACAAGATGGAGGTTTCTCAAAATACTAAAAAGATATCTACCTCGTAATCTAGTAATTCAACTTCTAGGAATTTTCCTGAAGAATGCAAAAAAAAAAAAAGCAGTAATTAGAATAGTTGTATATACACCTTCATTTACTTCAGCATTATTTACAATAATCAATTTATGGAAGGAACCGAAATTCCCATCAAGAGTAGTGGGTTAAGTTGAGAACTATTAGTTGTGATGTATCCTTTCAGAAGACGGTAACCATTATTGTGGATGGCATCTGTTGGGGAAGGCAGTTGAGACACTATGATCTTGCAACCTATTGGTTGCTGATATTTATCATTTGGTTCAAGTTCTACACTTTGGAGAAATACTGAAAAAAATCTTTCATTTTTTTTTGTGACAGACCTCTGAATATTTAAAGTTGTTCACTGAATCTTTAGATCAAAATACTCTGTAATTCAATTACTCTGCTTTTGGTCTATAAATATTTGAGTTCTTTTTAAAAAATGTAGTGTTTATACACTATCAAATACTACTCAGCTATAAAATGATGAATGTTTGCTATTTGCGATAACATGGATGAAACTGGAGAGGATTATGGTAAGTGAAATAAGTCAGAAGGAGGTAGACAAAGCCCAAATGATTTCACTTATATGTGGAGTACAAAGAAAAAAGGAAATAAAATAAAAAAACAAAACTAAAAATCCTTCCAAATATTATGACACAATTGAGTGGGAGTAGAAACTATTGGGGAAAGCCGCCCACTGGCTTCTGATAAAGGACTATGAGTGCTTTGCTCATGTGTGTGATGTGTTAACATACATCTGAGGAGGCATCAACCTGTTTCCCTAAATCTTATACAGTGTTATAAACCAATGTGACCTCAGTAAAGAAACAAACAAAAAATGATACATAAAAATCATACTTTGTTGGTATTTAAAATATTTAATGTCATGAATACTTGTTTCAAGCAATTCTTAAAATTCATGTTTAATCTTAAGGAAGTAATCCAGTGGATTTATTTAAAGAGATATACATTTAATATCAGAGTATTATGACAACTAAGCTGAGAGAGTTTGTCAAACAAATAATTAAATGTCCATGCCATTGAATACTACCAAACAAAGTGTTTGCAGATGTTTATTTATTCACAAAATCTATGATTATTTAAATGGAACAAATAAATTCAATATGTATAAATAATATAAGTAAATAGTCAATGTATAAAATAAAATAAAGTCAATAAATATAAAATAAAATGAACTTATTTTGTAAAACAAAGATAAATATCTGGATTGTTTTTAGTGTCAATAGGATTATTGTAGACTTTAAAAATGTTTACTTATATCTTTAAAGGAAGAGTAGAATAAAAAAAGGAAATGTGGTTAATTGACTCTGTTTCCAGGGTTTAAATTTCAGAGGAGGGAGCTCACCACCTAAGGGTATCCTCACACTTCTGGGGTCTAGTGGCATTTCAGTTTCCTCTGTGATTGAATTCAGTCACTTGGACATCAAAATGGGGCAGAAATAACCTGTACACTATTTTATAAGAAATTAAAAAATGAAAGAAGGCTGTATACAATAATTAAGATAACAAGGAAAAGCAGAACTTCCTTGTATTCAAAAAAGACATTGATAACAACCTTTTTTGTATGTCATGTTAAGGAATAGACAATTCATAGAACAAAATGCCTGATCACTACCCAACAAAGTCGAAGTATATTTGAAATTTTTCCATCATTCAAGGGAGTGTTCATTAAATTCTCCAGAGCTCCTTATTTCTTCTGGAGAGGTAAAAATATCAGTGTTATCATTGGACTAACTCCACTTACTAGAAGGAAACTGATAGTTTGGCAGATGAAATTAAGATTTGTTTGGAGCTGCTGGCAGCTAGCTGGACATTTCAAAAACTTGTCACTTGCTACCTGAACCCTAGGACTTAACTGTGATCCATCCCATTGAAGAACCATGATGGCTGGACAGGAGTTGAGGTGTACTCCTCATTCTGTATACTCGATACTGCTAATTCTGCAGCCATAAAAGATAGCCAGTCCTCCCTGACATGGATTTCCTGGACTTCCTTGGCTCCTAGACTACTAAGGATCTGTAAGCACTGTCTCTACAAAGGCACTGAATGCTGGGAAGACCTGGAGGTGACATACCTGGGGCTATGGGAAGCTACCTTGCTGAAATCAGAAGTACACTATAGCAAGCTCTTAAATAGATAATCTAGTCTTACACCTTAAAGAACTAGATAAAGAATATATGAAGCCAAAAACCAGCAGAGGAAAGGGAGGAAATAATAAAAGTGAAAACACGAGTGGAATAAAAATTTAAAAAGATCTGTGAAACCATATGTTTCTCTTCTAGCTAGACTTTGTATGTAAAAAGGAAAAATTTAATAATGAAAACAAAAAAAGAAGTTACAGTAGACATCTTAGTAATACAGAGAATCAAAAGAAACTGTGTAAACAAAGTTAAAAATATAGGAAAAATGGGCAAATTTTTAGAAGCATACCACCTTTCAAGACTGAGTCAAGAACAAGTAGAACATCTGAATAGTCTGAATTATGAGTATGGGCATTGAAATAATCATCAAATATTTCCTAAAATAGAAAAGTTCAGGACCAAATTCTTTCATTAGTTAGTTCTACCAAACCTTCATAGATGAGCTAATACTTACTTTTCTCAAATGTCCCCAAATATTGAAGAAAAGGGAATGCTTCCAAATACGTTTTATGAAATCAAGATCACACTGACACCAAAGCAGACAAGGAAAACAGATGCAAAAGTTCTTAAGAAAATCTTAGCAAACTGAATAAAAAAACTACATTAAAGAGGATATACACTACTAGCACATCAACAAAGATAAGTAATAATCATCTGATCATCTAAACACATGCAGGAAACCATTTGACAATATCCAGTATGCATTTATAATAAAAGCTCATAATAAAATGGTGATAGAAGGACCATAACAGCACATAATAAAGTCTATATATGACAAGTCACAACTGACATCATACTCAATGGTGAAAAACTAAAAGTATTTCCTTTAGTATAAGATATAAGACAAGGATGCCCACTTTCACTTCTGTTATCAACAGAGTATTGGAAGGCTTCGCAGCGAAAGTAGGCAAAAGAAAGTTATAAAAGGAATCCAAATTGTGAAAATATCACTATTTGCAAATTATATAGTAGAAAAAATCCTAAAGTAACTAAAAGGCTATAAGAGTTATCAAGTCAGTATAATAAAGTGGCAGGCTGCATGTGAATGTACAAAAGTCTGTTATATTCTACTAACAAACAGCAAACTGGAAGAGAAAGAAATCAAGAAAACAGTCTCATTCCCAGTCACACAAACATAATTGAGTACTTTGGAATAATTAATGACACACACACACACAAAATAAGACACTGTTAAAAGAAATAAAAGAAGCAATGGAATAAAAAGATATTTCTAATTCATGAATTGAAAGAATTGACATTGTTAAAATGGCTGTTTTACCCATAATATTATACAAATTTAATGCAATACCTATTAAAGTCTGAATAACTTTTTTCAGGGAAACAGAGCAGTCATTATTGAAATTTGTACAGAAGCACAAAAGATCCCAAATAATTAAAAGAATTCTGAGAGGAAAGAAGAACGGAGATATTATTCTCTCAGATTTCAGAGCAATAGTAATCAAAATATTATGGTACTGGGATAAAAAACCAGATACACAGGTTAGTGGATTGGTATTGTACTGAAACATTACTTCAATGAACATAATTTTAAAAAACTCATTTCCTGCTGGAATTTGAGAATAAGAGCATGTAATTGTGGCTCCTTTCAGTAAAAGATAGTGTAAGTAGGAGTATTTATAACTATTAATAAATAAATTATGTATAAGAGCATAAACAGCCCCTTGATGCCATAAACAGCCCCTTGATAGAGCAGCTACCCTAAATATGAGACAGTAATATCAAGTCAGCAGATGACAGTTGTTGGAAAAAGAGAAGAAACTGAGCTGAACCAGGTCTTAAGTGACAGCTGACTTTGGGTTGATGGAAGTGACTTGACAGCAGGAGCATTTCCCCTTTGAATGAGTAATTAAAGAGGAAGGCTGTCTACACCAGTTCTCACCCTTGTGGGTGCTGTCATTACCGATGACTGCACTTCGTTCCCTCTAGTCACACTGACTAAAAGTGAGAATGTTTTTCTACCACTTAAAGCAGTATACATTTCCCTCCACCCATATTGTAGCTACTTTGGGAAGATCTAGCTTGCTTTTATTTTCCTTCTCATTGGCATCTGTCAATAGGAACAAGACATACTGTCTTTGCAATATTGTCTAAAAATGCCTTCATACATTTCTGCTCATGTTAATTTCTTCGTGTTAAAAAAGGAAATGGGTAGGTTAGTGAAGAATTATACCAAAACTCTATTTGATTACCCCTTAATGTTCTTCCAAGAGTTAAAATTTTCATCATCTTAGCCATGAGAAAAACTGAACAATGTGGCTTTATCTAAGCAAATTCATATTCCCACTCATATGGTCTCTTTCCTCTTTTCTCTTAAGCTCTATCATGGCAATGAGGAATAAAAAAATGTAACTTTTCACCTTCAATTGGAATACCAACTTCTGACTCTGGATCTGCAATCTCTCCAGTGACTTAATTCCATGCCTGCTCCATTCTAGGTGCTAAGTAAATGTGTGAAAATTGGAAATAACTTGAAAACTATGTCTAAAGATAAAATATAATATCTGAAATACTTAATTTAAAAATCCTTGTTCTTTGTATGGCTCAGTTTTATAAAGTATCTTGTTTTCTATTAATATTTTCCTATCACATTGTAACATTTTATTCAAGTTAACAATCAGTATTCATTGATTTACCTTCTTTAGTGTTTCCCCTTTAGCTTCTTTTTACTATACTTATATTTAACAATTACTTCTTGTCTACAAATTACAAATTTTAAATTACAAATTTCAATTACACATTCCATGCTTTCATTTTTCCTGCAAAGTTTAAACACTTAGAAACATTGTGGCTTCATTTCTGCTTCCATTTTTCTTCTTATTTTTAATTTATTATCATTTATTAACTGATAAATGATGATATTTATGTCTTTAATATTCAAAACATAGAAATCTAAAAAAGACTATTTCCTGAGTGATTATTAGAGACTCTCTAGGTTAAACTGAGAGTTTCCCCCCAAAATAAAAATATAACACAGCTGCTTTCTTCCATTAAGCCCTATGCTTTATTTCCCAAGATGTGATGCTCCTCCAGCATGTCCATGGCTGTGTATCCTAGACTGAATCAGGTGACCCCCTTACAGAATCTTTAAGCAGTGATGTTTATAGCAGCATCTTATAGAAACAACTAGTTGCTCTCATCCTAGGAAAGACATCTTAGCCTACTACTCAAGAGCTCCTCTTATCTGTGAACTTAAAGCTCAAGTCTGTTATTCCATTATTACTAGAAATGGGGTTGATATTCCGGAAACTTATGTTTATATTAACCTATTAATAACTTTCTGTTTTGAGTGAGGTGTTATTTACAATGAAAACTTGGTTCCTGCCATCAAGGAGATCATAAGTCACTGGAAGAGTAATTTTATTTAACACATTATTATTATGCAATACAATATTACAGAAGTAGAGGTATGAAAAAATAAATCATGTATAAAATCCAGTGACTTCCTATAAAGATAACTACTATTAAAGAAAAAACAGAAAATCGCAAGTGTTGACAAAGCTATAGAACAATTGAAGCCCTCTTTCTTTGCTAGTGGGGAAGTAAAATGGTGCAGCCACTATGGTAAATAGTCTATTAGTTCCTCAAAATTGAAAATAGAATCAGCATGTGATTCAGCAGATCCACTTCTGGGTAGAACCCCCAAGAAACTGAAAGTAGGGTTATGAGGAGATATTTTTATTCCTGTTTTTTTTAGTTACACCATTATTCACAATAGCCAAAAAAATGGAAGCAACCCAAATGACCGTTGACAGAAAAATGGATATGTGCTATGTACATATACAGTGGAATATTACTCAGCCTTTAAAAGGAAAGAAAGCCTCACTATGCCATATATTGATGAATGTTGAGGACATTTACATACTAAATATAATATTCCAGATAGGAATGTATAAATGTTGTATGATTCCACATATATGAGGTACCTAAAATAAATGTTGTATGATTCCACATATATGAGGTACCTAAATAGTAAAAACATCATAGAGGTAGAGAAAAGAATGGTGGTTGCCTGAGCCAAGGATGTAGGATTGTTGTTGAATGGATATGGAGTTTCAATTTTTTTTTTAAAGATTTATTTATTTATACATACAGAACTGGGGTACAGGCCAGAGGCTCAGGGGCGGTGAAAGGCTTCACCAGAGACAGAGTAGGGAGAAGAACAGACAGATCAATGAAGTACACTGCAGAGGGGAGCAGCGGGCAGGTCAGGAGAAGTCTGCCACGCCATGTGGTCACCTCTGGGGCAGGCGGGAATCGAGCTCATGCGAAAGTGGCTTTAGCTTCTCAGTGCTGTGCTTTAACCCGCTGTGGCACCAGGGAAGGCCCTGGAGTTTCAATTTTAAATTTTTAAAGATTTATTTATTTGTGCATACAGAACTGGGGTACAGGTCAGAGGCTCAGGGTAGGCGAGAGGCTTTACAGAGACAGAGTGGGGAGCAGAACAAGCAGATTGACAAAGTACACTGCTGAGGGGAGCAGCAGGCAGGTGAGGAGAGGTCTGCCACACTATGTGGTCACCTCCGGAGTGGGGCTTGCAGAAGTGGCTTTAGCTTCTTAGTGCTGTGCTTTAACCCTCTGCGCCACTAGGGAGGGCCTCAATTTTTATTTTTTTTAAGTTGAGGCAATGTTGGTTTGCTTAATTGCTTGTATTTTGGAAGTACAAGATTCCTTCCTCCCCTTCAGGTGTTGTTACCACAGTGTTGCCACCACCAAAGTTCACACACTAGTCCACTGCGCTGGCTCCTCACTTTGTTCTCTTCTCTCCATCTCTTCTGGGTACCTCAGTTCAAGGGTTAGTGTTGAAGCTTGGCTTTATGTGACCCTTTGTTTGGATTTTCTATGTCTATATCAGTGACACTATCTGGCAGTTGTCTTCTCCTTCTCTTTTATTTCACTTATCATAATCCCTTCCAACTCCATCCATATTGCCACAAATGGCATCTTTATTTGATCATTGAGTAGTAATTCATTGTGTAGATACATCACATCTTTTTAATCCATTCATCTCTTTTACAGGTTGAGAAGAATGGGTGGGTGGTGGTGATGGTTGCGTAACCGTATGAATGCATTTGTCACAGAATTGTATACTTTAAAGTGATTAATGTGGTAAATTTTATATTATATATAAGCACAATGATAAATAAATGTTAAGGAATCTGGAGAGAATCAGTGACATAGTAATAAATAAATAGAAAACTAGACCAAGAAGGCAGGGCTCTCTCTGGTAACACAACGGGTTAAAACACAACATTATGAAGCTCTCCGAAGCCATTGCAGCACGAGTTCAATCCCCGGCCAAGAAGCTTACCCACATGGCACGGCAAACCTCTGCTGACCCTCCTGCTGCTCCCCTCTGCTGTGCACTTTGTCAATTTGTCTGTTCTGCTCCCCACTCTATCTCCGGTGAATCCTCACCCACCACACCTCTGACTTGTACCCCAGTTCTCTAAGCATAAGTAAATAATTCTTTAAAAAAAAAATAAAACTATACCAAGAAGGCTAGCATTACATTTTGATGACTTCATGACAGCTTGTAGGAACTAGAGCATCGGGCATTGCATCCTATAGTATGAGCTCTTTTATATAAATGGCCCGTATACATAGGACAGCTGAGGATGTGGTGGGCATCACAGTTAGCTTCTTGAGTGGCTTCGTTGCTTTAAAAATGAGTAGCTACTGGTCTTCCCTGGTGGCGCAGTGGGTTAAAGCACTGAACTAAGAAGCTTAAGCCACTTCCCGCGTGAGTTCCATTCCTGCCTGCCCCAGAGGTGACCACATGGTGCGGCAGACCTCTCCTGACCCTGCCCGCTGCTCCCCTCAGAGGTGTACTTCGTTGATCTGCCTGTTCTGCTCCCCAATCTGTCTCTGGTGAAGCCTCTCACCCTCCGCATCTCTGGCCTATACCCCAGTTCTGTATGAATAAATAAAATAAATCTTAAAAAAAAAATGAGTAGCTACTTAAGTAGTTTGAAATTCAACCCAAGAAATACTTGGTGTTGCTGAGCAACATATTAGAGCTGTCAACAGGAGCAAATCTAGCATTAATTTAACATTCCCTAAACTGATAGAAGAAATGTTCAATCTAAATGTTTTCATTTCTACCTGCTCTATTGAAAAATCTAAGCTGTTGGATTGTCAGGTGCTGTGCTTTTTCTGCAAGAACACGGTTACCTGCAGCAGCTCCCCGTTGTTCTCTTGCCAAGCCACACTCTCTTCCAGGATGCCAGAGACGCGTGGGCAGGCTTGTGAATTTACACTGTGAGGACTAGTAGCTTTATGGGAAACATTCTAAAATCACTCACCAAATAAGGTCTCTTACTATCAAAGTTTTTCTTTAATGATGACTTTTTTTTGAAAGCCAAAGGATTTCTTTTTTGGTTAAGCTTAGAAAGTCATGAGGTAGATTACTCTTTGTATTTCCTGCACAGAGCAACAGGACAGGCTCTTAAATGAGAGAGCTTTTTTTTTTTTTTTTGGAAGCAATCCCTTTAATGCCAGTGAACCACAAAAATAGAGCCAGTGGGAAATGTACAAAATTGCAATAACTGAATTGGGCAAAAGAAACTTATAGAAGAGAGGGCATTGTTTTCCTTTAATGCACGGTCTCCGTGTTGTATTCTGACTACTGCTGTCCCTGTTTTTAAGTGGCTGTTTCTGAGCAGACTAAGGAAAAATTTAATTAAGCATGTCAATTATTTTGGCACACAGTTTCTGTCTCTAAATGCCCAAAATCAGGTTGATGGGGAGACCTATCACCTGTTCTTCTTCCTCTTAACTCTGTCCTTTTTTTTGGAACCCATTTGACCAGTCCATTCAACAACACAAATTCTCAGTTCTTTACCTCCATGAGTCAAAAAAAACAAACAAAAAAAAAACCCAAAAATATTTCCTTGCTAACAGCTCCCATATGTGGCCACACCAGCAAGGGGTCAGCCTTTGGAATCTCCTCTCTACACCCATCTGTATTCATACATCCCACTCTTTCCTTTCTCATCCCATTTCCACAGTAGCTACTCCAAACCTCCACTCTCTTTGAAATTCCTGTGTAAAGTGCTGCCCACCCCTCTCTTTACTCCTCTATAGCTCTTCTTTTCTGTTCTCCATCAAACAAAAGTTCTCTCCATCTGTGCCCTTGACACTTTTTCAGATTTTTTTTATATATAGTTAGGAGGCTTTTAACTTAGAAACTTTGTGACCTTAGGAAGCTAGTTGATCTCTCCTCTCTGAATACGAGCTTCTCAACAACTAGTTGTGGCTAGTGGTGCTTAGATCACAGGATAACTGTGAATAAAGACATAGTGCACAGAAAGCACATTACTGTGTCTGGCACCCGTCAGTGCCCGGTCTTCACTGCATCGGCCTCAGCATCGGCCTCTTCGGTTCTCTTCCTCTGAGGTTGACTCTGGAGCCCTTGTTCTGGGATCCTGTGATCCTGGAATGTATCCACTTGCATCCTGCCCACCCTCCATGGCCCAGAAATAAGGTTTCTCCTACACTACTTTCTTCTTGCTCTCTAGCCTGAAGTCTGTAGTCGCACTTTCTCCAGAGAGCCTCCTCTTCTTATACAGATCTCCCCAACTTTCCCTCTGTGATGCTATGTTTTATGTGTTAATGTGACTAGGTCTCCTTTATACTACCGCAGATGTTGCTATGAGGTTTTTTGTAGATGTAGTTAATATCTCTAACCAGCTGATTTAAAGTAGTTTATACCCCCATAATCTGGGTGGGCCTTGTCCAATCACATCAAAGGGCGAAACTGAGACTTCTCTGAGTAAAGAAGAAATTCTGCCCCAAGATTGCAACCTGGGCATATGAGTACCTATAGATGAACACATTCATTTATATTCAAGTGAACATGGTTAGGTGATACAGACATGCCTATGCTTCATTCTTTTCTTCTGGTTCTATTTCCTTAGAGATAGACTACTGCAGCCTCACATGGCCCATGGCATGCTACAATCCACCCTGTTTGCTCCTGAATGTCCTCTGGTCTGATAGCTACATGTAAGCAGGGGCCATATTTCTTCATGTGCCTGTCCCAGAACTCAATTTATAATGAACTAATAAATACTGGGAGAAGTCAGAGTATTTGAATAATATCACATCCATGAACCTAGTAAAAATGACTCCGTAAAGAAGAAAAACTTCCTCTTGGCAGGTGACTCCTCATCACCCCCATAGATAGAGTTCACAGAGAGAATGGCATCTCCTTTACTCTTTGTCTTGGCCATGAAGGGTCATGGCTATTACCCTCACTTTCCATTTTGCCTACTGGCCTTTGAGTCAATCATTTATTTGTGATCATGATTTCACTTTTATGTACTCCATTTGGAAACTTAGGTCTTTAATTTTCTACACATGAATCATTTTAATGAGAACAGTTTATAAACAGTTCTTCAGAACTGAGTGACTTTTTTCCCCCCTGACTTCTTTTCTTAGAATCTTTCTTTTCTTATAATAGAATTCCCTGAAAATCCTTGGCAAGAGCTTTGTTTTGAAACCCAGGATAAACTCATGAAAATGTCTTTATAGAATTGTGAGGTGTATTTACACTAAAATCTAGATGTCTCTTTAATGTTATTGTTGTTGTGTAACATTTTAATTCAGTTCAGAAGTTTTGTTTCATTGACAATTATTTGTACTATTTCATACTTGATGGATCTATTTAGTACAAGCCTTGTTTTCATCTGCTAACTCTGAAGGGGTCATCAGAATTCAGGAGTCCTCTGTAGACACTGGCAGCATTGATAACAATTCTACTTCTGAGCTGGTGTTAGTTGAATTTCTTTTCACATGGCATAATGTATTTTATCAAAGTTGGAACATGTTGAAATTATGAACTCCTACAGTTCCTTGAATTGTTTGGATTCAGAGATGCTTGAAGAATCTAGAAATAGCTTCACAAAGAGAGAAATGTATCAGGCATATCTACTTTGGGAAGAAGCTGTATTCACTCTGTCTCCTAATTTTTGGGAAACAAGGACTCTGGTTCACATTCCAGAAAAGTTTAAGTGTGATCAAACAGTCAATTCAATGTCCTATGTCCTTTGAGGATTCTGACCACTCATTATCTCTTCCTGGCCCTAACTGGAAAGAACTCAGTGACAGAAAGTCATGGAGGGGTCTTAAGCTCAAGGAATCAGTAGAATTTAGAAAATTATCTTTAATCCAAGATTGAGTGAGTAGAGGAGGGGTTGTAGCTACAGATACA
>NW_004567111.1:42007391-42013224 GCF_000260355.1 Condylura cristata
ACACTGCTGAGGGGAGCAGCGGGCGGGTCAGGAGAGGTCTGCCGCACCATGTGGTCACCTCCGGGGAAGGCGGGGATCGAACTCATGCGGAAGTGGCCTTAGCTTCTCAGTGCTGTGCTTTAACCAGCTGCGCCACCAGGGAGGGCCAACTCGTGAACGTTTTAAACAATAAATATTGTGATACTTACCATTTTGGTTTATGATTGTTAGAATACTTATTCCAAGCCATTCAAAAACTGGATAATCCAGGATATTAAGCCAAGTTTCCTCATCCTGGCAGTAGCTTAGGCTGGCTCTGGTCTTATAGAAAGTATGTGAATGTAGCATTAGGCATTATGGGTATGCCAGTGAACAGTTGTGGAATTGCCTTGTGCTTTAGTTTCCCTATGTATAAAATTGGATTAATGATTTCATCTTTCCAGCTTTTTAATTTTCTACACATGGATCATTTTGATGAGAATAGTCTATAAACAGTTTTTCAGAGCTGAGTGACTGACAGAGCTGTGTAATGTGCTTTTAAAGATGGGTGTTAAGAAGAAAGAAAATTATAGGTCAATACATCTGGTGAACATAGATGCAAACATCCTCAATAAAGTACAAGCAAACTAAATTTAAGATTACACTAAAACAATCATATACCATGATCAGGTAGGAGTTATCACTAGGATACAAGGGTGCTTCAGCATGTGATATACCAAATTAACAGTGAAGAAAAAAAAATATCACACGATCATTTGAACAGATAGAAAAAAGCACTTAACGAAATTCAACATCCTTTTATGATAAAAACTCAACAAATGTTCTGTAGAGGTGAAACAGTGCAAAGTGATGCTCAGAAGTGCGTGAGTGCCACGGGGCAGTGCCCAAAAGAGAGGGCAGCTCACTCTGAGTCTTCAACCACACTCAGAATTGCAATACTGTTCAGGCTCAGCGTCCAACAGTGTGTAAGACAACAATCTTTCCAGGCTTTCTTACATCCAAATAAAGGCCACTTTTGGAAGTTGAGATGACATTGCAGCAGCCCACAGTGGCAGTCTGAAGACTAGACCAGATGCTAGACCGGACAGTGACAGACTCAACAACACCAGGACATGGTGCCAGAGAACCAGGGGTTGTGGTCAGCTCTTTGAGACATTGCAGTGAGCCATGGTGCTCCTTGAAAGCGATGTCAGAGGCAGGTGAGGCAGCCCAAGTTCCTACAAAGCCTAACGAAGTCTGGAAATCCAGAAATCCACTGAATTCCGTGAAGGTGTTTGATGCTTTCTCTGCTGAATACTTCTTCAAAGGTATCCCGATGGATTCTGTGCCTCTCTTGGGAGGCTGGGAACAGACTGACTTCTCTCCTCCTCTGCAATCTTTATGATTTAGATATTTTCTTTCAGTTATCCCAAAGAACTAGATTCTATTTTTTAGTCTTTTTCTTCATTGCTCTATCTGTATATTCTTCACCATTGTGAATAATCCTTTCCTTTACTGCAGGGGTCCTTTACTATATTCTTGAATCACTGTGTAGTGTTTTTTAGATATACTATTTCTAATTGTTACAGCTACAACTAGTTGTCCCATATGTTCTCAGTCATTGTTATGTTCCTACTTTTGATGATCCATTTTTCTTAATTCAGCAAGAATGGTTATAATTGTTACCTTAAACTCCTTATCAGGTATATTCCTTAGTTTTCCTGAATTAAGATTTTGCTCAGGTTTTATTTTTTGCGTAAGCATTTGTAATATGTTCTTCTGTATCTTCATTTTTAAAGACTTATTTATTTATGCATAGAGAACTGGGGGACAGGCCAGAGGTACAAGGGCAGTGAGAGGATTCACCAAGACACAGAGATAGACCGACTAAGTACACTTCTGAGGGGAGCAGTGGGCAAGACAGGAGATGTCTGCTGCACCATGTAGGTCACCTCCCCAGCTGGTATCAAACCCATGCTGAAGCTGTGACTAGCTTCATAGTGCTGCACATTAACCCATTGTACCACTAGGGAGCGCACTCATTTTATGAGTTGTAATAAGTCACCTTTTCATTTCTTAATAAATTGGCATCATGCCCATCCTTCAAGAGCTGGGTGTAATCTCAGGTTTCTTATTTAGGCTCCTGAGGTGTCATGATTTCATAGACTGTTGTTTTTGCTGCTATTCAGATAGCCTGGGTAGTGGTGCTGGCAAGAGGCAATAGGAAGGAGTTCGGAGGAGCCTGGGTAGTAGAGCAGTGAAAGGCAGCCTCATGTGATCATCAAGGACTCCGGCTTCTGACAGTGCTTAGCGCCCAAGTTGTGTGTAGGGGTCCACAGTGCTTCCCTTCCCTAGGTCAATCCCTAGGTCAAAACAACTCATTCCAATTTTGCGCCCCTCTCAACCTCCAAGCTATGATTGAGCAATAGACGTAACACTAGGTGGTTTCGATAAGCTGCGAAAGTGCCACAAGCCTGGAGTTGGTTTTCCAATTTTCAAGTTTGGAGCATTTGATCCTGAGCTAAGATCCAGATACTTCCAACTCTGGTTAGAGAAAACACTCGGTTGTTGTGTTGGTTTTCCTTGGGATAGGGATAAGATAGCTATTTTTATTTATATTTTTTATTTTTTTTTGCATAGCATTGTTTCTGGCTGCATAAAATAATCTCTTCTATGTTGCGGTGCAGGTGATTTGATCTGGCCCCCTCCACTCCTCTGTCCCCGAGACCAGGTACACTCCTCTGCCCCCGAGACCAGGTACAGTCAGTAATCAGCCCACTGCATACCTAGTCCTTGAGTTTTCCCAGGGTGGACCCGCTGTCGTGCATGCCAAGCTCTCGGCTTCATCTTCAGTGTAGTGCCTGGTTGGTAAAGTCCCTGGTGTGGGCATATGCCATGCGGTAACCACAGGAGAGGGACTCCATCCATCAGTGACCTTCCCTCTAGTGGATTTTACTACCACCGCACACTCTAATTACCCCTTTCTGTTGTGCAATTCTGTGCTCCTGAGATATGTAATAAGCATCCTCTTACCTTCAGATGTTTTTGTCCTGGTTTTGTTTTTATTTGATTGTGAATATGTGGAGGTAGGTGAGCCTGGCATCTTTTTTTCTGACACCAACTTGCTAGACTTCCTTTTGATTTTTTTTTAAGAAGTATCTGTGGTATGTGAATTTTATCTCAGTAAAAACAGGGGTGGGGATGACTGTCAATATCTGTGTGAGTAAAGATGAAGACATGTATCACTTTACCAAATCAGCAGTATATCTGGTTAGTAAAATTTTATACAATTTTAGTTTTCTACTTTATATATATATATATATGTATGTGTGTGTATATATGTATGTGTGTGTGTGTGTATATATATATATACACATATATGTATATATTTTAGAGATTTTTTTAAAGATTGTACTTACTTATGCTTACAGAACAGGGATACAGGCCAGAGGTTCAGGAGGGTGAGAGGATTCACCAAAGACAGTGTGGGGAGCAGAATAGGCAGATTGACAAAGTATACTGCTGAGGGGAGCAGTGGGTGGGTCAGGAGAGTTCTGCTGTGCCATGTGGGTCAGCTTCCTGGCCAGGGAACGAACTCGTGCTGCAGTGGCTTTAGAGAGCTTCATAATGCAGTGCTTTAACCCATTGTGCCACCAGGGAGACCCCTATATGCCTTTATATTAAAAGATGGCCCCAGTATGAAAGGGAATGATAAATGATAAAACAAAGATTTTGTTCAAACCACAGGCCTAAATATAGAGCTCAACAAGCATTTCTTTCGACTCTTCTAAATGTTGTGGCAAACACAATTTTACAGGATGATGGACACTGCACATTTTCCCTAGTTTATAAATATTTAGTGGCATGACTACTCATAAATTCAAGATTGCCATGGAATTGTTTTCCTCTAACAGTGTTTTTTCCATCTGGAATGGCACTAAATTTCAGAAAAGAGTAGCTGTTCTTTAGTTCTGCAGTTCCGCATTTCTGTTATAGAACCAAGGCCCAGATTTTGAGGAATAATATTCTGAGACTTTTTTGTCACAATTTTATCTATGAAACAAAATTCAGCTTGTGATGGCAACCTTTTCTAAAGGCCTGTGTGACAGACTTTGGGTGATATTTCCATTTAGAATACATTTTCCTTTCTTCCTCATATCATCTTTGTTAAGTCTAGAGACTCAGTCTCTTTAGAAAAGTTGCTCATTCAATAGCCCATGAAATGTGATTGTGAAAGGAGAATTAAATTAGCCATGGTTGGTAAAGGAAGTGCCAGTATTCCTAGAATGCTGGTGGTTCCTTTGCCTCCCTGTCATGTGGGTGCTGATTTTGCAAAGAAGAAAACCCCTTCCTGGCAAAGCCATCTTCAGCTCAAATCCCTGACTGATGACATATGTCAAAGTCTACCAGCTTAAAATACTCACTTCAAACCAGTAGTCTGGACAGAAACTTCTGTATTATTTTCTTTCTTATAGATTTATTTTATTTTATTTATACATATAAGAACTGAGGTCTAGGTCAGCGGTGCAGGGGGTGAAAGGATTTACCAGACAGAGTGGGGAGCAGAACAGGTGAATTGACTGCTGAGGGGAGCAAGGAGAGGTCTGCTGTGCCATGTGGGTTCCCTGGCCAGGGATTGAACTCGTGGGGCAGTGGCTGCCAGTGGCTTCATAGTGTTGAGACTAAATCCCTTACATCACCAGGGAGGCCCTTTTTTATTTTCTATCCTTTATCACTTTATCTCTTGTTACAGGAACTTAGTCTCACCTAAAAAAATACAGTTACTTTTCTCTTAGTTATGTGGAATCCTTTTTTTGATTCTTTGTTTTCCCTTTTAAAGTAACATATAGTATTTGTTTTAATAAAAACATTATTCCCAGAAAAAGAAAGTTAGATCGTCACGCATGGTTAATTTATTTATTACAACAGAGTCAAGAATGTACAAT
Source organism: Condylura cristata (assembly GCF_000260355.1). NCBI lineage: Eukaryota > Metazoa > Chordata > Mammalia > Eulipotyphla > Talpidae > Condylura > Condylura cristata. The sequence goes on from NW_004567111.1 coordinate 42,012,296, forward strand.
GGAAAAAGGGCAGCCCCTTCAATAAATGGTGCTGAGAAAACTGGATGTCTTACACCATATACAAAAAATAACTCAAAATGGATTACAGACTTGAATATAAAATCTAAAGCTATGAAACTCCTAGAAAGCAACAAAGAGATAAACTCTTTAACATCATATTTGGTAATGATCATTTTTTGGTTTCGATACCAAAAGCAAAGGCAACAAAGAAAAAAAAGTGTGAGTCTACATCAAATTGAAAAATTTATGCACATCAAAGGAAATCATCACCAAGATAAAAAGGCAAATGGGAGAAAGTATTTCAAATCATATATATGATAATGCAGAACTCTAACAACTCAGTAGCATGAACAAACAAAAAATTTCCAAAGAGTCTGATTAAAAAATGGACAAAGGAACTGAATAGATATTTCTCCAAAGAAGATGTGTCAGTGACCTAAAGGTACATAGAAGGTACTAATCATTATGGGAAAAGCAAATCAAAACCACAGTGTATATCACCTCACACTTGTTCAAATGCTTATCATCAGAAAGTCAGCAAGTGTTGGGGAAGATACAGAGAAAGCCCTTGTGCATTATATGTGAGAATGCAAATTGTTGCAATTTCTGTGGAGAGCAGTATAGCAGTTACTCCAGGAAAATGGAAATGGCCATATAACCTAGCAGATCCACTTCTGGGTATATATTCAAAGAAAATGAGGTCACCGTTTCAAAGAGATATTGGCACTCCCATGCTATTCCAGCATTTTAGCATATTACAGTAGCCAAGAATCAGGTTAGGATTTTACCCCTATCCCATGGAGAGCAGAATGAAGTCCCAAGAAGAAAGAACTTTGCCATTCCATGCATCACTTCTGAGTAGGTGGTAATTTTTACATGATTTCTCATCATGTAATAGCAGTGGTTGGTGACAGATTAGAGATCACTGC
>NW_004567111.1:42014064-42034403 GCF_000260355.1 Condylura cristata
CTCATTCCCGCTTGAAACCTGGAATGCTGTTACACAGATCTTCAATCCTTTTTCTAGTCTTGACTGTAATTTCACTCTCCCAAAAAGCAGTGCTCTGATGACATTGTATTCACGATACCTTGATATCTCACCCCCATCCCCAGTGCACACAGACACTTTTCTTTCTTTAACCTGAGCATTTTTCACCATCTAACATACTTATTCATCATTTGTATTTAACTTATACAGGTAATTTACTTATTTTATATATATTGTAACTATTATCATCATTATCATCATCCCTCCCCTTCTGCTCTAAGGGAAGGATTCTTGTCTCTTTTATTCACTTTTACATCCCAAGCACATAAAATAGGACTTGGCACATAAGAGGTTCTCAAATAAGAAGTGTTAAATGGAAGTGACTGATGATCAGTACGCCAGTAATTCCTCCTGCCTATTGATATATTCTTTGTGTGTGTCACAGAAATACCATGGACAGAAAAGTGAAGTTATATTTCACTGTTTTTGAGGCTCCAGGTTATTACTCTGTAGGTCAAGTTAAAAAGAATGATAAAACAAAATTCACAGTGGTATAGGCTCAATACAAGCCAGAGATTGAGCTAATTACTGCTGTAGCATAGCAGGTTGCTGTCAGCCCTATTTTATAGTTAAGGGAAGCTGAGATCTATTGGGTCTGGAAAGTAACAGCAATATTTTGAGCCGAAGCCCTAGTGACTCAAAGCCCACAGCCTAGGTTGCCTTGAAGTATGACCCCTGACCCCTGGTCTGAGGTGTTGTTACAACCTGAGACAGTGGAATGTGCTGCTAGCAGATAGCAGGCTTGGGGCATCAATACTCATATCATATCAATGCTCATTTCTAAGGATCTGATGTGGTTGTGCCAACTGCTTACACAGTCATGTTCCTCTTCCTGAGGGACACAGGCCAGCTTGAGAAGCTGGCATGGCATCAAGGACTGTGGCCAAGCTCACTGGTGTCCCCCAGGAAATAATTGCTCTGAAATATACTGACCTGTGCTTTTCTGCTCAGGAAGCCTGGACTCCCTTAGCAATTCTGACTTGCTTGACTATGCCTCTAAATGGCTTTAAACTATATTCATTTTCCTAATGTTATCACAAAGCAATACATGCTCACTATAGAGAATGTTGCTCAGTAAAAAATAAATTCATCCGTGTTTCTACCATTCAGAGATGTTTATGATGAAAACATGATTATGGCTAATATTTGAGTGCTCACTGTATTCTGGGTGCTATACTAAGCACTTAGTGTGAATTTTCTCATTTCAACAATGAGATTTCCTCACCCATAAGCCTATGAGATTTTTTCTCCTTTTTGCCAATGAGGAAATGAGACACATTAAAAGGATCTCCTCAAGCCTTACCACTATTAAAGTGGTACACACAGGTTTTAACCTAAATATTAAAATTTGTCTGGAACTTGTGTTTGATAAGTGCACAAACACGACCATATGTATACATCTTGCATGCAATGTATACATGCAGACACACTTTAAAAATACACATCTATAAACATACACTTTAAACCTCAAGCATAACAATAGGACAATATCAAAAATTAGTTGGGAATGAATGAGAGTAAGAATCTTGTGACTAATAAAAATCTTGTAAGCTTGATTAAAATGCTCTAAAATTGTGAATGATGAAAATGTTCATGGTCATACAACTCTGTAAATACTGAACAACCATTGAATGGTACTCATTAAATGGATGAAGTTTATGGAATATAAATATCTCAGTAGAAACCTGTTTTTAAAAAAACCTGCCAAAATTAATACAAATCCCTAAAAATTTTCAAATGCATGAACAATTTAGTAGAAACAAGCTACAAATATATGAATAAATAATTTTGGAGAAAGTAGAAAGAAAAATGATCAGTTTTTTAAGTTAAAGTGACATTATAATATCTCAGAGTCATTTAAATTTTTAAAAAAATTTAAAATATATTTTTAAAGATTTATTTATTCATACAGAACTGGGGTACAGGCCAGAGGTGCAGGGGCAGTGAGAAAATTCACCAGAGACAGAGTGGAGAGCAGAACAGACCAGCTGATGAAATACACTGCTGAGGGGAGCAGTGGGCGGGCGGGCCAGTAAAAGTCTGCCGTGCCATGTGGGTCACCTCCAGAGAGGGGATTGAACTCAGGCTGAAGTGGCTTTAGCTTCTTAGTGCTGTGCTTTAACCTGCTGCACCAATAGGGAGGGCCCTTAAATTTTTTTAAGTAAGAGTGGAATCCTCCTTTGGAATCAAACTTTCTTCCTGATCCCTAACCCCATGATATGGAGTAAGTACCTATCTGTTAATAACTATAAATATATCACACAATATTTAAGAGATGCATGATAGCTACTCAGTAGATGGAGTCAAATTAACTCTAATTCTTTAGTTGTAGACCTTTAGACCATATCAAGTTTTTTCTTGTTTCTTTTATGGCTGAAATACATTGAGTGGTCCCATATGGTGGGTCTTTGCATGTATTACATCATGTGAACTGCACACCTGTATGTGTTCATACACAGACAACACTAATGAGACAGGTGCTTTCATTTACCCCATCTTACAGGTGAGACAACTCAAGCATAAAGAGGTTGACTCACCCATGATCATATACTAAAATCATTCCTTCTGAATTTTGTGTTGGGATAATGCTCAAGAAAATCTTCTCTACACCATGAACTTCTAGTTCATTGAGCTTTTGTAATATTTTACTTTTAAATCTTTATGTTTTCCAGAATTATCTAGGTGCATAATTAAGATTAATTTTAATTTTTAATAAATTATTGGCCAATAGTGCTAAAATAAAATAATACATGAAATGATACTTTTTTCCTCTATTGATTGGAGATGCTGTTCTCATATTATTACTATATAACCTAATATTTTTATTGACTTATTTTTACTGACCCTTATTTGAAACAAGGTTTTTTTCCTATTCTCTTCACTCCACTTCGTGCTCTTTGATTTGAATCTGTATATCATTGCATTTTTTTACTCTATAAAAGAACAACTGTAATACATTGAAAAAAGAAAACCACAGATTTCTTGTTTTTCATTGGTTTCAACAGCTCCCTTCAGTACTTGTGTTCTAAAGCTTCCTCACTCCTGTGCTCCTAGGTTTCTGACTAGTGTCACGCCTGGCTTTCTGAGATGATGGGTGGCAGGGGGCAGAGGAATAATTATCCTTCTCTGGGGCCTCTTACCACCAGCCAGCATTTCCTAGGTTGGATTGTCCCTATCAAGGACCCCCTGCCATGTAATTAACAGCTATTTTTCCAAACTTGGTTAAAATGTTAGGTTATCATGATTGTCAGTATATGTGGGTTTTTCCTCAGAGTTTTTATGGATAAGAAATTGCTCTGGGGCTTGCTAACCAAATGGCATTTCAAATAATTCATTTTAGTTTTCTTCAACAAAATGAGAGGTTTAATTTATTTATTAATACATGTATAATGACATTTCTGATTTCATCAAAACAAGTAGTTTCTTAAATGAGAAAACCCTCATTTAAGGGTAAATGAGGGAAAGTGTTAAATCTAGAAACTTCAGATTTTTAGGCGTGAGCTATGAAGAGATTGCTGCCCATAGAATATGAAGGTAATCTTTCCACAGGCATGATCAACTCCTAAAGAATCTCTGGACTGTTCTAAGCACTGTAGTGTTTTCTGGCACTACTCACAGGCTGCTGTGGCCAATGCAAACTTGACTCTGCTGTGAAGTAGGCTTCTCTGCAGCCTCATGTCCTGTCAGACAGCCTGCCAGAGATTGTGATAGAAAACAGAAATTAGTCTTAAATGTTGAAGCTAATTTTAAAATGGTTTCTTTTTGTAGGAAACCAAGTTGCTAGTGCTTGGTGGTGTTCAGAATAAATTGTTTTCCATTTTAAGCCTGGAGTGAGGGTTTACTGGCCTAGTAGATGATCGATCACCTGAAGGTATTTGTTGTGTTTTTACTTCTGCCTGCTCTGCTACTCTGTGACCAGTAGGAAGTATCTGTGTCTAGAAACCTTTCCCTATGCTGAGCACAGGGAGCCTCAAATGGGGCTCACATGGGAGGCAGTCAGGGAGCTTTCCTTCTGGGAAACAACCATATGCAGTTTTCTGTGGTCACTACAGGCTGTACTTGAAAATATGACAAAGTCTGTGTTAACACTTACCTTAGGTACTATGAGTATTGGGAAAACAAAATTAGTTAAATTTTATTATCTGTTTCCTGCCATCTGAAATTACAGTGTAAATGAGTGTTCTTACTTTTTTTTTTTTAAGATTTATTTACTTATGCACACAAAACTGGGGTACAGGTCAGAGTTGCAGGGGTGGTGAGAGTATTTACCAGAGACAGAGTGAGGAGCAGAACAAGCCGACCGACTAAGTACACTGCTGAGGGGAGCAGTGGGCAGGTCAGGAGAGGTCTGCCATGCTATATGGGTCACCTCTGGGACAGGGATTGAACTCACGCTGAAGTGGCTTTTAGCTTCTTAGTGTTGTGTTTTAACCCGCTGTGCAACCAGGGAGGGCCCAAGGGTTCTTACATTTTTACGTGACACTAAGGAATGTATTTTTTTCCTTCTACATTTATTTTATTTTATTTTTTTTCTTAAGCTTTAGAGTACATTCAGAATCACATGGAGTGCTTGTTAAAACAATTTTCTGGAACCCACCATTGGTGTTTCTGATTGAATATATGTTAGATGGAGGTCAAGAAGTTGTTTTTCCAGCAATTTCTTAGAAGATGCTAATGATGTGGTCCAGGGATCAGTGACATACGTGTAAGCAAATTATGGAAATTGAGGTGTATGAGAGGCCTAATCACAATAGGACAAGGTGAATCACAGGTGAATATATCTGATGTTTTTTTGCATTATATAACTTTGCAATGCCTTTCCCCATTTTGTTTTTATGCACATGTTTTTAATACTTTTTAAAGTTAAGTAACATTGTATTATACCATAAATTTTATGTGTTATCACATAAAATATATACTATATTCAATTCACTGTTAAATGTATACCTCCTTTTAGAAGAGGAGATAAACAAAAATAGGCTGAAAAACACAAGCAAGGTGTGTTTAAGTCATGTTGACTTGAAGGATAGCACATGAAAAATAAGGTATTAAAGGGGCAATGGGTTAGTAGTGATTAAAGGACACAATTCCTAGATATGAAATATGGAAAAAATAATGGAGTATTAGATCTTTTTTTTAAAAAGAAAGGTGAATGAAGGATCTTAAAGGGTCTTTTAACAAAGACAAATGTATGAAGCACAAGAAAATCACTGTACAGCCCCAGAAGTAATAAGATAGAACTCACAAGACAGTCTTGACATCCTGATTTGGATAAGACAAGGATTGGGATAAAGAATAAGCACTTGCATAGTAGAAAGCTGTTGGGTTTTTTCCCTGTGGGTAGGGTGGTGAACATTCAAGCACAACTTTTGTGTGTGAAAATACTGATATAAAAAAAGTTGAAAAAAAAAACCAGATCAAATGATAGAGAACTTTTAAGTTAATAAGACTGACAAAACAAATATGCCTGCCTGCTTTTCACTTTTTGTAAATACAGTGTTTTATATCTCCTTAGTTCTTAATAAATTGTTCACTGGACAAATCAATAAACTTATAGGTTAATTCCAAAAACATTTCCTGCTCCTCTTTTCTTACAAACAATGGAAGTTACATAACAAATCTATCTTGGTGTTATGCACATAAACGAAATGATTAATATCAAGTACTTTCATCATCCCAAAGTCTGAAAATGATTATTATTGCTAATGACAGAATGAGATATTAGGTTCTCGTGTGGGTATAAATGGGTTCAGAGAGAGGAGATTTGTGTGAATTCCCTTCATAGAAAAAAGTTAATGGGTGCCTCAGGAATTGGTGCCTAGCATTTGAAATAATTAGTTGGAGAAAAGTAACTAGATCATTGAAGAAGCTGATGACACAAAATCATGCAGGGTAGTAAAAAGTCACAGAGAATTTACAAAATATTCCAGAAGGATCTAATCAAACAGTATGACCAGAAAATGGGAAAACAGCTCCATTTTAATGAGGATAAATGACTTGTTTAGAAAAGGAAATAGTTTCAATTTTTTCAGCATGTTGATTAACCAAAAGATTTTGGAGAAACAATGTGTCATGGTAATTAATACATGCACTGGATGCTAAAGTGCCTTACTCATTCATTTGTTCACTCAGTTATTCTATTGGAGTGTCAGACAAATGTGTTAAATATCAGGGGAAGTAAGGAGCAAAAGTAAAGCCCTTGTTTTAAACTAGCTCACAGCACAATGAGAGGGATGAAAAGGTAAACAGATATGGCCACAAAGGCACCAAATAAGTCATTGTATTAGTTTTAATTTCTTTTAATTGTTGCATAGCAAATCACACAGATTAAGTCCCTTAAAATGGCACACCTTATCTATCTTATTTTTCATGGAACAGGAAATCTGAGCACATTTTAGCTGGGTCCTGTGTTCAGAACCTCAGAAGGCTGCAGGCAAAATTTTAGCTGACTGCCTCCTCATCTGGATATTCAAGTGAGGAAAAATCCACTTCTTTGCTCATTGAAACTGTTGGCAGAATTTACTTCCTTGTGGCTACATGAATGACGCTTCCAGATTTTTGCTTGCTATAATCTCGAAGTCACCTTTAATGCCAAGAGGACACCTATTGTTGCCAGAGTTCTCCTGGGGTTCCAGGAGGTCACTTGTGGTTTCTAGACATCATCTGTAATTCTTGGAGATTACCTCTGGCTCTTAGGGGTCACCTGAAATTCCTTGAGGTGATCTGTGGTCCCTAGAGATTACTTGTAGTCCCTTAGATTACCTGTGGCTTCAAGAGAGCACCTGTGGTTCTTAGAGATCACATACAGTTTCTAGACATTATCTGTGCTTCCTAAAGTTCACCCGTGACTCCTAATAGCAACCTACAGTTCTTTGTTATATGTGCTTATACAGGTGCATCTATTTCCTCAAATTAGCACCAAAAAAACCCTGTTGTTCCGGTCTAAGATGGAAATTTACAGTAGCATAACATAATCTCAGAGTGATAATTCATCACTTTGGCCATATTCTATTGGCACAGTAAATCATAAGTCCACCTGCTCTGGACATAAAGGACTTACACAGGACATAGCAATTAAGGAGAATTAGGAAGGTAAGGTCACACCTTATGGTCCCCTGCCACACTACCTGAAAGGCTTAATGTGTGAAGGGAAAACATTGATGGACTTAAGAAACCGATCATGTGTGTGCCCTTGGAAAAATCTCGCAAACCCTCTGAATTTCAAATTTACATATACAAAGGGCAAGCTGTACTGGATGAACTCCACAGTGACTTTCAATTAAATAGTACAGAATTCTTTATATGTTGTTTGATTCGGACAAATCAGCAGTTCTAGTGAAAGTTGTACTTTGGGGGGGGGGGGACTGTGGTTGTACAGTCCAAGTTGAAGCTAAACCATCTGGTTAGAAAGAACAGGGCAGTTATTGTGTCATTACCCTTAAAGTATTAACCTCCCAAAGACATCTCAGTCGTTAAAAACTCACATTTCCAGTTCTGCATGATAGAATTTAATAGATAAATTTTAATTGACTGTCCTCAAGTACATGATAATGTATTTCCCTTGGAAATAGACTAGGTATTTCCATTCTCACCCATTCTGGGTGCCTGTCACAATCCCAATTTTTTGACCGTCTCTCAACCTTCTTACTTGCAACTACTCTCAGAGAATGTTACAGTTGCCAAGATTTTAAGAGGGAAGGCGGAGTCCCCTAGTCCACAATGTTTCCCTACTGTGTACTTCCATCTCTGGAATGGGACAAGATGGCTGGCATGTTACCCTCTGCTCCCAGAATCACCTGCAGCTCCAGGACAGCCCTACTCGGTTGTGGCCCCATGTGCCATGGGCTCAGTCCCATTCTGCCCATTCTCTGGTTTTCTCTTAGCTCTTGCTGAGTAGCTCCCCTACTTATCCTCCCCATTTTTTTTTTCCTCTTACACTGCCACTTTCTCTTTTTTCTCCTCCTCCATGCCCCTCTTCCTCCACCTCTTCCATTTTGGTTTAAGTTAGCTATTTCACTTAGATTGTGAAGGATGAGGTGACACTGCATATTTAAACACCTTAAGGTCTCTGAGTTTTATTTGCTAGGAAGGAAAATAGAAGGATGTGGTTGAGACAACCACCTTTACTCTGTTACTTTGTTAAGAAGTTCTGAGAATAAAAATGTTAAAAATGTTGGCGTGACTAGAAGATAAACCAAAAGTGGGCACCTAAAAGAATCTAATCTTCCCCATTCAAAAACACTTTCTGATGTTGGAGGTCAGTGTTTTATCACTGTGTTCCAACCTTAGCTGTGATATCATGCTGTTGGCTGGTTCTGACTGCTAACACTAAGGGCAGAAAATGTCACTGTTGTATAGGCCAACACCTGGTGGCGCAGCGGGTTGAAGCACAGCACTGAGAAGCTAAAGCCACTTTAGCAGGAGTTCGATACCTGCCTGCCCTGGAGGTGACCACATGGTGTGGCAGACCTCTCCTGACCCGCCCACCTGCTCCCCTCAGCAGTGTGCTTCTTTGATCTGTTCCCCACTGTCTCTGGTGAATTTTCTCACCACCCCTGCACCTCTGGCCTGTACCCCAGTTCTGTATGCATAAATAAATAAACCTTAAAAAAAAAGTCATCATCTAATGCATTTTTCAAACATAGCAAATCCTAGCACTGGCTAAATCAATTAGCTGTTAACCTTCTCGCAACACAACGTGTCAGGAATCAATTTCATAAATAATATACTTTGGGAATGATAGTGTAGAATGAGATTTTTGCACAATTAATATTAGAACACCAAATTAAAAAAAAAACAAGTTGTGAAGCAATACATGAGGAGAATTCAGATCAGATTACTTACCACACAACACGCTACAATTTTGTGTGACAGATTTATCTCACTTGAAATTATTTAATATGACTGTTTTCGATTTTATTTAATATGTTAACTATTACATACAGTGAAATAATGAATACTTTTGGTATATCTTCTCAATTCATAATCTCATGCTTTCCCTTAAATTTAAATGTTTCTTAAGTTACCCTTAAATTTTGAGTCTATACACTTTAAAAATAGTTGGCACTTCAAAAAGAAAAGAAAGAGTGGCTATTGGTAAAAACTCATATTAATATAGTGACTTCCCACAGAATATGTGGAAAAGAAATTAAACTGATACCAATTCCTGTTGATGTAATAACATGCCAGGAGTGAGTGCCCTGAACACATATGAATCTTTAACAAGAAACTGAGCCTATTTTTAAAGTTCCAGTTCATTCCTCTGAATGCTGAGAATGGATTCTCATGGTTAGAAAGATGATAAAGAGAGATATAATACCAACACAAGGGTTTATAAGATTGAAAAGGTTTACCTGTATTTTACAAAACTGTATTATTCCCTGATAGCACTAAGCATGCTTTCTCAGCCCTAAAGTGATGTGTGGGTTTCTGTAATATCCCAATAGTGAAAATAAGACTTGAGGGAACTGGGGAGTTGAAGAGGATCAGAATTTCATTAAAAGGGGCTGATAGCATTTGGTCTCTTCATAGCTCTACATAATTTGTAGTACACTTAGCAAAATAGGAATACATACAGTAAGTCCAGTGCATTTTATATTATCACTGAAGACAAAGAAGAGCTTTTGTCTCTCATTGTTCAGCAGTGCTTCACACTTGACTGCCTCAGAACATAAGCTGCACCCTCATGGGAAGAGCAGAACGGAGTGAGTAGTGTGGGACAGGATCATAAAGTGGCAGACTTACAATTTGTATCTGTACTCTAAGAATCCAATATTTACTATTTAAATGATAAAATTAGCAGGAGATCATGACAAAAATTTGGTAGAGAAAAACACCAGTGATTCTGCATCCTAACTCAATGATGTGCATGTACATGTATATTTTTAAAATATGTATATATATATACACATACACACGTGTCTACATTGCAATCAGTGTAGTAGAATTTGACTTCTGCTTTTTCTCACTTAATCATAAGATATTAAAAATGCTTTAAAACTGATATGGAAAAAATACTAACATAGGAAGCATAGACAAGCAAGTGGCTAATCAAAATTGGCATCAGCCATTCAGGCAGGTCTGTGCATTCTTGCTAAATACAGCTCTTATTCACTGCTGCACTTGAAACCTTAATGACTTAACTAACCACGATTACCAAGCCCTTTATTACTGTTGGTCATTTAGGGTGCTATCATTTATTTTTTTAGTTTTATAAATAATGAACAATAATAATAATGTTAAAGTATTTGTAAGGATTGAATTATTAATGCTGTGGACTTGATTTTCAATTGTGTCAGTAGAAAGGTTGATAGTAGCTAAAGAGAATAAATCACAAATGAATCAAGAGTCCGTGGGTTCTAAGCTGACTTACTATGTGATCCTAAATATACCAATATATATAAAATAGCTATCATTTCTGATTTTACAAGCTCCAAGTGAAAATTATATGTATCATTGACAAATTTGAGGAGGATACTGTTCAATAGGACACACACCATATAGTTAGATAATTGATTTTTTTTTTTTTATGTGGCCCTCTTCCAAAACAATTTTGTTTGAGGCAGAAATTTTATCTGCTTTGGTCATGAACTTGGTATCCCAAGTTCTAGCAAAGAGCATTAAATTAAATGGTACATTCACATCTCATAAAATGAATTTAAGGTGTTTATTGACACCCTCCAGTATTTTCCTATGCCTTGGTAGTCGACTCCTTTGACAGTTTATAGAAAAATAGACAAATACAAACTACCAAGTGATCAAGTTCAAATAGAAATCCTTGGCTTTTAGAAATAAATATATTTTAAAAATAACATCATTCTGACCTTCTTTAGGTAAAAATTTCACTGTTTGATAAGATTCTTGGAGGAAAGGACTGTGTCAGTCTAATTCTGAACACATAAACTTGCTAACAAAGTGTTTGATGTGCCAGCTACTTTGTGACCTTCCGCTGAACCTGTACCAGACCAAGCCCTAGAGGCTCTAATGCTCCAGGTACCTGGGCTGCTATTGGTCATGTCTTCTGGGGGCTGTGCACTAGCATGTAGAGTTAGTGATTCTGCAGGGTATGAAGAAAACGGTTTTGTCTTTTGTGCATCCTGTTCCCTAAAAGTTAGATGTATCCAGTTGTGACCTTTGTGTATGCATTTCTATATATATTGATAGATAAGGGGGGTATGTGGTGTGTATGTCACAGGGGATGGATTAGTTTTATAAATAATGAACATGACATGAAGGAAGACTTCACTTTGCCTATCAAACTCTCAGTGACCAAACAATGATATTTTAATGCAGTGTTTTTAAAAAATAGGAAATAATGTTTTAAAAGCCACAACTAAATAGAAAAAGTTAATTGAAACAGGCTGTTACCAGTTTGATGATTCTGTATTACTGTGTATGGAGGAATACTGAGGATAGCTAGGAGGTTCTGGTGAGCCTGGCTGATCAGTCCATTTCTCACTCATGAGGGCTGGCTATTGTGTGAAAACACGTTGAGCAAAGAAGGTATTAGTTGTGGTTTTCTTCTCCGGTAGGTTTAAATCAATTTTTCCATCTGTGTCAAAATATGAGAAGATATTTGGATACATCTATAGGGACGCACATTACTCCTTGAGCCTCATGATCAATCATTGGTCAGTGTACATGTGTTTTCATTGTGTGTGTGTTCACTTGCCCATTTTTTTAAAAGATTTATTTATTTATGTATATAGAACTGGGGTACAGGCCAGAGGTGGAGGAGTGGTGAGAGGATTCACCAGAGACAGAGTGGGGAGCAGAACAGGCAGATGGACCAAGTACACTGCTGAGGGGAGCAGTGGGTGGGTCAGGAGAGGTCTGCCGTGCCATGTGGGCCAGCTCCGGGGCTGGTGATCAAAATCATGCTGAAGTGGCTCTAGCTTCTTAGTGCTGTGCTTTAACCAACTGTGCCACCAGGGAGGGCCCCACTTGCCCATTTTAAAGCTGACTTGGAATTATCGTTGATTTTGGATTATCTGTGGATGGACATATGGTTGTTGGTCAGATACAGTTCACATTCCCAAGGGTTTGATTGCTTTCCAGCAATTTTGGAAAGGTGGTCCAGGCTCTTCCTGAGCAGACCCATATAGGGATGTGTATGCAGTTCAGTCTCTCCAGCTCACCTCATTTAGCATAACCAATTTTGCAATCCCCACGAGAGATGCTTTTGGACTTCCCAAAGCAGATTTCATATGTATTGGAAGAGTTGTTTCAAAATTATCTTCATTATCCCTTCCTGCACAGCAGGAACCCAAAATCCCTAAGTAGATGAGGACACCTGTGTCTTGACTGTGTGTGTCCATAGCTCAAGCACTAAGTGAACTTAGCTAAAATCTCCAATTCACACACTTTCTTTACTGCCTTGAAAACAGTGCAGAGAAGCAGGGCAGTCCTACGCTCCAGAAGAGAATAGGGGGCCCACAAATAAAAGCATTGTCATTTCACAGTCCCCTTTTCCCATGCCATAAAATCTGCCGGGTCTGGTTATGGGTGGTTAGGTGAGATGACGAGATCAAATGGAGAGCAGAATTTGACAGCACACAGCACACAGGTACACAGCTGCATGAACTCAAGAGCAGAAGTGCCCTCTGCCTGAGACAAATGCAGGGCCTCTCCTCTGCTGTCAAGGCTCCACCCAGCGCTGGTTTACCTGCTAGTGTTTTGTTGTCTGCACATTTTGTCTGCATTATTATTTCTATCCTAAATTTAGCAGCACTATGCCTTGAGCTTACTTTTTATATAATCATTTTGGTGGATGTGCACTGTGATGGGAAGGCAGGTGCCTTACATAAATCTCAATGATTTTAGTAATTATAAACTACCATGACACTTGAAGATGATATTTAAAAAACTGATTATTGAGAGGATTCTTGGTAGAAAGCCTTTCTAAGTGTCAATCTTTCGTGTAATATAACTTGAAGTACTTCCATACTTTTTCTAAGGATGACATATGTGTGAAATTAATTCACAGCACCTTCACACTGGAGTGGGAACCCACAAAGGAAAAATGACTGAAGACAAAATTGTTTCGTGGAATACAAAAATACACAGTACTTAGATAAAATTAAAATCTTAATAGAAATCCTGAAACCACAAACAACTACATATTGATGTTATAAAATAATTTCAGATAGGAAATTGTTTCATTCACCTTAGGTGAAAATATTAGTAAAAAGTGAAAAACTGGAAATAATTATAGATGTTTTTCAACTTAAACATTCCAATAAGGGGGATTTATTTGAGGGAGTAGAAATGTATCATTAAGAAATACTGGAAAAGGGGGTCCTCCATGGTGACGCAGTGGGGTAAATAGCAGCACTATGAAGCTATCTGAAGCCACTGCAGCGTGAATTCTATGCCCAGCCAGGGAGGTGACCCACATGGAGTGGCAGCCTTCTCCTAACCTGCCCACTGCCCCTCTAAGTAGTGTATTTCGGTGGATCTCACTGTTCTGCTCCCCACTGTCTCTGGTGAATTTGCTCACCCTGCACCTCTGGCCTATATCTCAGTTCAGTATGCATAACACAATAATTTTTTTTTTGAAAAAGAAATTCTGGAAAAAATTCTTACAGGTACAGTTTTAAAAATGTTTGAGTACTTTGAGTCAGGAAAATATTGAAAAACATGAACTTCAGTGGCTTGCAGTAGTTCTTGGAATAAGAAGCAATAATATTTGTAGAAGTTATGAGATGCTATGGGCCCTGCCTCTTCCCCCCTCTGGCACCATCACATACCAGTCTGCCCTCACTTTCCTCACTGACACAGCCCTGATCAGTCTCCCGGGGCGTGTGCTTCCATGCTGCTTCCTGCCCCATGGACTTTGTTTTTTTCTGTGTCCACCCTGAGATGTCCTTTGTTTCATTCTTTACACTTGTTAACAGATCTTAGATAAGCATCTCATGATCAGGAAAGCCTGTCTTGGTAATCCTCATGGACCCAACCCAACTACACATCTCCATCCTCCTCTGTTTTGTAATTCTTATCAAAGCTGCACACTTAGTGTTAAATTGGGTTTGCTTGACAATGCCTCAGTGTCTATAGGGACTATGAGTTGCTTAAGAGATGAAGCATAAGTCTGGTATTACTTATGATGGTACACCTTCTTTCTAACATAATGCCTTAATAAAAGTTTTGGAAGAAAGTGAAGACTATCAGTATGAGACCGTTTCTTTTTTAATGGCATGTTTAATTTATATAAATAATTTCTTTTAAAGTCCTCGCTGTATTTTTAGATAGAGCTTTTGTATTTTGATGAGTAGATGTTGTTGCAGAAGTCATTTATTTTAACAATATACTTGACATGTAAAATTGTGTATGTTTAAAATAGACAATGTTTTGACTTAATATGGCTAATGCTCTACTGTGTCGGGTAATTGTTATTTCTTTTTAGTGATAAAATATTTAAAATATAGTCTCTTGGCAGTTTGATATATTTAATACCTTATTGTTGACTATGAGTACTATGCTGTACTTTAGAACTTTTCCAGAACTTTTTCATTTTATAATTTCTTTTCTATTTATTTGACTGTTATTATTAATACATTGGCATGACCTCTGTGTTCTGGGTAGAAGCTAAATGTTTGAGATGCAGTTCCTGCTACTCTGAGGCATTTTTTTTCTAGAAGATGATCGAGAATAAATGCCACAAGACACTGAACTTACACCAAATTGACACAGTAAGGAAGTATGTATTTTACCAGAATACCCTTTTTTAGGTGCAGCTACTGGGAAAACAGAACTTTGCTCATACTATCAAAAGAATGGCCTGGCCACTCATCGCAATTAGAATGAGAACACAAGATTTTAAATTGTATGCAATATCCATTTCTCTAGGACTAGGGGTTTCCATGTGAACATTACTATTTCTAGATTGGAAACTTATGGTACAGAAACCTTGAAACACAATTTTATTGATCCATAAAACTGAAGAGGAAAAATTGGCTGACACAGAGGACAAAAATTGTATTAAAATTCCAGAAATGAATCTTCCAATAAATGAAACACTTCAGTAAGCCTTCGTAAGGTGTCATTTCTTATTAAATGTCTCATGACCTTCTGTTAGTGGATAGATTGAGGGATATCCCAGGACTTTCCAAACTTGCACGATGATGGTATGTGTGGCCATCTGGATACATGAAGACAAAGTGACTCAGTGTAAAAGAACTTTAATCAGCTTGATGTACATAGAGAGTAAAGAAAGGGTGGTAGTTTCCCAATAAAATACCCAAAGTTACCCACTTCCTAGTGGGTGAATGCTCAGCCAAACAGGATTGGCCTGAAGCAGGGCCACTGAAACCTAAACGCTTGCCACAAGTCTAAGGAACTTTGTGACAGGGACCCATAGGAAGGGGCCAGGCAAGTTGGGAAACAAAGATACAAAATCAAAGCACAAATCAAGATAAATGCGGCCATTGTCAGCCTCCCCATAGGTCTTCACTCAAGTGTATCTTTCAAGTATCTTTACATGTCTGTCCTCTATATGTCTTCTCCATGACCCCAAGTTCCTATGCAAACCCAAAGTTAAGACATAAGCAAGCCCCTCTCCAAATGTGTCTCTTCTGTGAGTCTCTTTTCCTGTCTCTCTCTCCTGAGCTCACCTGTCTTCTGTGTTACATATCTCCAACTGACTGGTCAGCTCTGCTAGGTGAGGCAGGGAACATGGTGCCTCCCTTTTATGGAGTTATCTCTGTTACTCTTTCCTGTTACTGCAGTTGTAGACAGGGAATGAGTTATGAATCTCCTTGCCCCTTGCTACTGTTGATGGTTTCAGCCTGGACCCACTACCTGCCTTCACTTTTCTGAAGTTCTTTTCACCCTCCAGCAAGTTTCAGCAACTAATACCCAGTGTTTAAATGTATACAAATTATTATTATTATTTTTTAAAGATTTATTTATTTGTGCATACAGAACTGGGGTACAGGCCAGAGGCTCAGGGGCGGTGAGAGGCTTCACCAGAGACAGAGTGGGGAACAGAACAGGCAGATCAACGAAGTATACTGCTGAGGGGAGCAGCGGGTGTGTCAGGAGAGGTCTGCCACGCCATGTGGTCTCCTCCGGGGCAGGCGGGAATCGAACTCATGCGGAAGCGGCTTTAGATTCTCAGTGCTGTGCTCTAACCCGCTGCGCCACCAGGGAGGGCCTAAATGTATACAAATTATTTTAGACAGATAGGTTTTTATTTGCCTCAGAGTGATCCCCTCATCCCTCATACTTCTGGCCTGTACCCCAGTTCTGTATGCATAAATCAATAAATCTTTAAAAAACAAAAAAACTACAGCCATCTTTAATAAAAAGAAAGAAAGACTGCCCTGATCTTCAATCATTAAACAAGAAACTGCTGACTCCAAGCCTCCTCCAGCCCCTGAGCATGAGGTGTGCTTGTTATGGGCCTTGATGGTGTTTCAGGTTTCAGCTGTACTGCTCAAGTTCAGATGCTTAGAAAAGCATCTTGTTCCACAGTCCTTCAGTCCATAAAACCAGATGATGCCTCTGCTCTTAAGAAAAGCTTTAGATTTGACAGTCTGGCAGTCAGTATCCGTTTGTGAATCCTCTCCCTCAGCACACTTGTAGGGAAGGTGATTGTTCTTTCCTTCATCTTACAGTTGAGCAAGTTAAATCATCTGTCAATGCATAGTGAATGCCCATGCAAGGATCAGAATTAACAATTAAAAAATCTCTGCTATGCCTTTGCTTTCTTCATTTTATTCACATTTGTTTGCTAATTTCCAGAACAAACAAGGAAACCCTCATTTCCAGGCAGGAAAATAGGGTAGGCATTCAAATGTGACACTACTGACAGCCAAAATATTTTATTTTCAGCTTTGTGAACAAATTGCTGTTTTTTTGTTTCTCTTTAAATCTTTATTGCCATTATCCCAGGATCATGATAATCAAGTCCAAAGCAGGAGGAAGAATTCAAGCAGGGAAATCCTGATTCTGCAATTTAAGCTTTGCCTTAGGGGAGAATGCTAATGTTTTATATTCAGCATCACACGCATTTGACTCCTTTTTGTGGATTAATCCAAGTGTATATGTGGAAAGCATATGTTGTAAAGCCAGTATTACTTCTAGGCCAATCACAGGCCAACTCTGCCCTGATACTAGAGGCAGAATCAGATTTATGAATCACCAGTGAGCTGACATTTCTGTTAGGTTCGTGACCTGCCCAAAGGCATTCTATAGGATAGCAGCCTCGGTTCTGATTTCTGTGCCCCAGGCTTCTTAGGGTAAGAAAGCAAATTAAACCCAAATTGAGCCTTATTATTTCTCATGAAACTGCATAGATATTGAAGGGAATTAAACATAATGCTTAGCATTTTATAAAAGTTGAATTTAATAGTAAAATGAAATATTAGCCAAGGAGGGGGTATATTATAGGTTCTCTAGAAAAATGCGCTTCTATTTTACAGGGAAAAAATAGTGAGACACATGAATAGTGTATGTGTATCTAGGTAACAGAGCCTCTTAGGTTTAAAAGTAAAATAAGCTTAATAATTTAGAAAAAAATGTTTTTTTTTATTTCTGGTATTTTTTACTGGATTAGAAGAGGTATAACTTGCAGTAGTGAGCTTTAATTAAAAAAAAGGCAAACTTTTTATTTATACATGTGTCAGAGCATTAATCTAGTATTTGCACCATATATGGGGGATGTGTTGGGGCTGGGCCACAATGGATGAACAGATAGGTAGGTGGATAGTCACATATGTGGATATATACATAATACATGTGCATATAATTTCATTCTCAATAGGGAGGCATTTCTCGTTTTTATGTTTCTCTACTTAGTCACACATTTAATTTTCTGTTGTCCAAACTGATTTTGGCAAGCAGTTGAGGGCATTATCAGCCAGTTTTCATGTGCTGAACTTAAAAGGCATTCTCATACATCAGAAGGACCTAGTTTAGTCAAATTCACAGATACCAAGAAAGTTGCAGACATGCCTAGAAATCAAGATTTAACATTTTTTTCATTTATTGATTTAAAATTTTTTTTCAAAGATTTATTTATGCTTAAAGAACTGGGGTACAGCCAGAGGTGTGGTGGGTGAGAGGATTCACCAGAAAAAGAGTGGGGGAACAGGACAGGCAGATGTACTGAAACACTGCTGAGGGGAGCAGCGGGTGGATCAGGAGAGGACTGCCTCACCATGTGGGTAAACTCCCTGGCTGGGGATCGGACTTGTGCTTCATTGGCTTTTGAGAGCTTCATAGTGTGGAGCTTTAACCTTTTGCACCACCAGGGAGAGCCTTGATTTTTTAAATTTTTGTACATCATTGTTCATTGTTGTAAATACTTGATTTCTCCCGTCATGTGAAGCCCCCACAATTCTCCAACTCCTGTGGCATCTACGACCATCACCATAGTCCCTTGTGCTCTTCTGTATCCTGTTTTGAACCCTATCCTTCTGTACACCTCAGATCTGTGGTTTGCCTCCAAGTTTTGCAAGATTTGGCATTTTGCATCTGCCTTTCATATTGCCTCACCTATAGGGAGATCCTCCAAACCTGGCCCCTCAGTTTCTATGTCACAAACCCCTGGACCCATCATTGCAAGGAGCATGTTGATTTATTAGAAAACATTCAAAGAGGAGTCACAGTAGTGATTAGTGAAAGCATATCAAGACAAGTAAAGAAAAAACAATAAAATAAAATAATAAAAAACAAACATGGTTGTTTGTAGAATTGAGAACTGTGAAGGAGGGACAACAGGAGGCAAGATGTTAAAGTATGAAAAGACCAGCTAATTCAGAAAAGATAGAAAAAAGTGAACTAGAAAGCAGTGAATCAGAAAATGCTTTTAAGAACAACAAGCTTTTCTAAGAATTTCCACAATGCAAGGAAACTTGCGTTATGACCCATTACTTTTAGTAGTATTGTTAATCTGTTATTGTAAACTCTACCCTTATGAAAATGACAACCTGAAATAAAATTGTGTGAGCACTGATTAACTCGAGCTTAATTTCCACTCAAGTTTCATCAGCTTCATGCTCCTAGCAATTATGCCCTTTTTTTGTCAGCATCTACTTCTGAGAGACCTATGGCACAAGGGAGACTCTGGGGCTGATGAACATTCTGTGTCGATGACATAATGGACATAAAATGTTCTTGTGCCCTGTAGAACTAAGCACAAATGTTAGTAATTTTAAGCCTATTTCTGATAATAGCATGTCTGTTTTCCTTACTGTACTTCTACCCTGAGCAGAACATTTGCTCTGGGCCTGGGAAGCCTGCATGAGGCTCATGCTTCTGTGAGGGTTAGCAGGCAGCTTGGAGAAACACACAGATCCCAGTTTTAATTTGAGTCCTGAATCATGTTGGATATTCTTCCCATGAAGTGTGTTTCTCTTGCTGTTGTTATTGTTGAATAATGTAGTTCTTTGAAAGAACTTTCTATATTTAGAAACCAACAATAAAGACATCTTTATAAAAGGTGGCAGCCATCCAGGCTTGAGTTACTATTTCACTATTTTACTATTTTACTTTGCATCAGGATAAAGTTCAGACTTAGTTTGACTTTCTGAAATCTGCTGTAATTTTCTCAGTTTCCTCTTACCCATGTGTAAGCCCTTGTGCATATTCTTACAAAATAATTTGGAAACACAGAAACACATCATTTGGAAACTAGAATTTTTGGTGAGTAGGTAGGGAGGGTTCTGGTAAAATTAATTTTCTGATTAACGTAGAGCTAATAGTTTTATTCTGTTCAGATGTGATTCAGAATTTTCTCCATTGTTTCATGGTATGCCTTTGTCTTGTAAATATAGAGAAGTGAGTACAATTAAATTCTTATTTAGTAAATATGAATCTTGCAGAATAAGCACACTCATTCTGAACTTCACTGGACTTTCTGTGCTG
This sequence comes from Condylura cristata, assembly GCF_000260355.1. Taxonomy (NCBI): domain Eukaryota; kingdom Metazoa; phylum Chordata; class Mammalia; order Eulipotyphla; family Talpidae; genus Condylura; species Condylura cristata. Next base: position 42,034,012 of record NW_004567111.1, read on the forward strand.
TTGACATAGAGAGCAAGACTAGTGGACTGAAATACAATGTTTATGAGAATTTCTCTTCTGAGTAAAAAGAAAGTTACTTGTGAGGTAGGAAGGGTAGATATGGAGTTATTCTGAGTCACAAGGAAGGTAAAATAGGCCTCAGTTTAGGAGTGGTGGAGATCACTTTCTGTACTTTAGAACAAGTCTTAATGTATAGAAAGATGGGGTGTATGAATTATGTTAGAGTTAAGTTTGTGCATATGAGAGAAATAATTATGGTTTAATAAAGATAGAATTAATTTTTATTTAAAGACTTATTTATTTATGCATAAAGAGCTGGGGTACAGGTCAGAGGTGCAGGGGTGGTAGAAGCTTCACCAGAGACAGAGTTGGGAGCAGAACAGGCAGATCGA
>NW_004567111.1:42034503-42072318 GCF_000260355.1 Condylura cristata
TGAGGGGAGCAGCAGGCGGGTTAGGAGAGGTCTGCTGTGCCATGTGGATCACCTCCAGGGCTGGGGATTGAACTCGCACAGAAGCAGCCATGGCTAGCTTGCAGTGCTGTGTCCCAACCTGTTGCACTACTAGGGAGGGTCAAGAGAATTAATTTTTATCTTGTAAAATCTTAAGAACAAATTTTAAGACATTTAGAAGGATATTGAATGGCTTAGAATTAGGGATGCAAGCTCCTTCTATTTAATGCTTCTACTTCATCACCCACGATGACTGATTGAAATCCAGTCATTATATCAGTGTTCCAGTCAGTGGGAAGAAAGAGAAGCCAAGGCCCTCCCTGGTGGCACAGCAGGTTAAAGCACAGCACTAAGAAACTAAAGCCACTTCAGCATAAGTTTGATCCCTGCTCCTGAGGTGATCCACATGACTTGGCAGACCTCTCCTGACCTGCCCGCTGCTCCCCTCAGCAGTATACTTTATTGATCTGCCTGTTCTTCTCCCGGCTCTGTCTCTGGTGAATCCTCTCACTGCCCCTGCACCCCTGGCCTGTATCCCAGTTCTGTATACATAAATAAATCTTAAAAATAAAGAAAGAAGGAAGGAGAAGCCAAATTTGGCTAGCCCCTTCTTCTTCTTCTTCTTCTTTTTTTTTTTTTACAATATAATAGTTTACTTTTACATCATTTTGCACCATTTTCCATCCCAGTGGTAATCCCCATATAGCCTCTTTCTTTTTAAATGCATTTTCCATTATAGTTTTGTTTAAAATGTCATGGATCAGATCTTACTTGGTCCTACCTAGTTACAAGAGAAACTGGGAAATGGCCTCTTACTTTCAGTGGCTTCACATATGGCACTATAATTCTGTGGTTACATTGCTACAGTGAATAGAAAAAATGTATGTGGGCAAACAGCAGTCTCTGCCATGAGATTTGGAGACAAAGGATGACCGTGGTATCATGGGAACAGCACTTATTAGTGGGAATCTATGTCTGGCATTTCACTGTGCGTTGCTAGTGACTCCCTGTGTGACACTGATGGATCATTTCACTGAGCTTCAGCCATGTCATTTATAAAGTATAGGTGCAGAATCTGATGGTCTCTAAGATCACATCCCTCAAAACTGCTGTCTTCTTCTTCCTAAAAGTGGTTTATCAAACCAAGGCCACAGTGATTCACGATTTTAGTTATTCAGAATTCAACTCATGGCGGATTTACTGTTATCCATGTGAATACACTTTGGCCTGTGAAGAGAAAAGTCGCTCAGCAAATTGAAGCATTTAATAAACTGAATAAAATGGTGTAATGAATTAAAGGATTAGTCAGACATGATATTTCACAGGGAATTAAATGTTGGCAATGTCCAGTTCAGTGTCTTCTTCAATTTGGAATTCTCAGCTCTGACTGAAATTAGCATTACAATTTATTATAATAAGATTCAATTGCACACTCAAGCTTGAAATCGTTCAAGGAGATAAAATTACAAAGAGAACCCAAAACAGGAGGAGTGTTTATCTCAACAAAAATTTGATTATCTACCAAGTGCCAGGCGCTGTATTAGGAACAAAGAGACATGGGCTAGTGTGGAGTCACAGATCAACAAAGGAAATCACATTAAGGTGTAGTCTGTGCAGGCACTGACATGTGACCAAAGCAAAGAAGGAATATGGGAGAGCATGACAATGGGTTCAGAATGGCACAGATGGTGTTTGGGATGTGTGTGGGCCATTAAGTGAAAATATGTAGCAGCCAAGTGGATTTGTCAGTGGGAGAGCTTTGGGGTCAAGTTTTAGATAAATATGTAGATTTAGGAATTGTAACTGTATATGTGGTGGACATAGCCATCGGAATGTGAGAGCCCACCCAGAAAGAGGACTTACACTGAGAACTCAGGGTGACATTTAGAGTAGAGAAACAGCAGTGGAAGGAGTGAGAGAGACATTGACAAGTAGGAAGAAATTCAGAAGATCAAGACTTCTTGGAAGTGGAGGTGAAGATGCTCTATGAAGAGCAGTGTGTGTGTGTGTGTGTGTGTGTGTGTGTGTGTGTGTGTGTGAGAGAGAGAGAGAGAGAGAGAGAGAGAGAGAAAGAGATGTTGCTGAATGCCGTGAGCATCTACTATCCTGCAGAATATCAGAATCATAATAAACCTTAATAAGTATGTATTGAATGAAGGAGTGAATGTGTGAGAGGCAAATGAATGTATACAAGTTAAGAATGTATACAATTTCCCTCAGGTTTAGGAATTGAAGGGTACTGAAGTCACAGAAGTGGGAGAGAAGTCATATTGCAATGGTTGAGACGTGAATAGATTTGGGAGTGGAGAGAGCAAGATTACACTATTCTAGGACAAGAAAGGAAGGTATGAGATCTGTGGACCAAACATAAAAGCATAGGAGGACATGAAACCCTTGCCCAATAGAACATGAAGGAAAGAAGAGGAGAGAGCTGTGTTTTAAGAAAATCATAGCAAGCTAATAACATTGCCAAGGTCTGGAAAGCAGCTCAGAAGAGTGGGCAGCAGCAGGGTCAGCACAGAGAATATGAGCTGTGTAGCTTACACAGAGCCCTGCTGCCAGAGGACTCCATCCTTGGTTTATAGTTTTGGGGTCACTATTTCACTATCTTCATTTTTGTAAAATATTTTAACAAGGATCCTTGTTGTTTTTTTTTTTTACTGGATCTGCAAATAATGCCAGTAATCTAGATCAGAGCATATAAATCACTGGATCATTTTTTTCAAGTTTCTTGCAATCGTTTCATTCATTCTTCTATCCAACTTACATCCAGTGTGTGCTTAGTATGACTAAGGCACCCTCTTAGGCAGCTTATTATTTTTCTGGGATTTGTTGTTTGTATTGGTTGCAAAATAATCATGTCAGTTAATTTCCTATTATATTTTTCCCAATAATATTTTTTTCTTTATTGATATTTTCATAGAGCATGCTATAATCATCTCTGTATGTTCAATCTTGAGTTCTTGGAGTTAGTCAATCTACTATGAGGATTTGTTTGCAATTAGAAATTGAGAAAGAGTACTGTTACTTGGCAATTTCAACTCCCAGGATATGTAAATAAACCAAAAGTGTTTCTTGGCTTGAATTTTCCAGCCATTCGCTCCCATTTTAAGTTTATTTTGTTTTCTTTTTAGGCTTCAATGTTAAACTGAAAATCTGATATATTGAAGTGTTGGTTTTACCCCCACATTTAATTTTTTTAATTTGCTTATAAAATTTCAGTTTTTGATCTTTTGAATGGCTAGCTATAATTTTCATGTAGGAATGGAAGAGTTTAGTAATCTCAGATATCTGAATGTCTTCCATTTCTGTAGGAAAACAATTATAATTCAGAGTGAATGACTAGGATGGAAATAGCACACTTATTCTCTCTCAAGAAGGTTCAAATGATGAGTTTGAAATCTTGTGACATTTTTGAATGGGTCAGTAATACATTCAATGAAATTATATTGCTCTTCTCACTTTTATTTTTGGCTCAAATAAGCCTACATTTTTCTTTTCCTGAAATTAAAATTAAGATTGCCGAGATACATTGTTGGTATGTATAACTTTTAAAAGATTTATTTATTTATGCACACAGAACTGGGGTACAGGCCAGAGGTGCAGGAGTGGTGAGAGGATTCACCAGAGACTGAGTAGCAGATCAGCAAAGTACACTGCTAAGGGGAGCAGCGGGCGAGACAGGAGAGGTCTGCTGCGCCATGAGGGTCACCACCGGAGCTAGGATCGAACTTGCACTGAAATGGCTGCAGCCAGCTGGCAGTGCTGCATCCCAATCCTTTGGGCTACCAGGGAGGCTATTACCTTAAAAAAAAGAAAGAAAGAAAGAAAAAATCACATTCCTTTTCATTGAGGTAACAGTTTACAACACTTTATATGATTTAGCGATATTGATTCACACCTCTTCAGTTGGATGCCACCACACCCCATCCTCCACTAAAGTGTCAACACTTCTCCACCATATTTCATGGGGACCTCTCACCCCTTTGTCTCTTATCCCCACTTTCCCTTCCAGTAGCCTCAATTCTATAATTATAGTTCTAGGTTTTGTTTTGTCTATTCCTTTGGCTTTTTTTCTTGAGATTCCACATATAAATGAAATTATCCTTTCTGATTTACTTCATTTAGCATAATCGTTACTCAGCTGTATTTTTTAAAAAGATGAAATGTAGACATTTGCAGCACGTATTACCTTCTGGTAGTCTCTTAGACCTAAGCCACATTTTAATTGTGATTATTTTTGTGTCTTTCCCTGTGTGAGCATATAGATGATATTTTCCTGTTCTATTTGGGGAATTCATACTTCCACACTCCTTCCCTCTAAGGCATATTGCAAACAGCGACCTTATATTCTTGCAAAGCAATCAGATTTCATTTAACTTCATATTAATTTGAAACAACATGCTACAAGTTTTTAGCAAGTTTTTCACTTATTTTCTCATTAAATCAGCTTTTCTTTACTTTATTGGAAATGTGCTTCATTGATCTCAGATGTTTCCATGTTACTTGGACATATAGTGATGTGCCTACACAATTTATATTTGCATAATGTGACATATTACATGATTAGGTGCATTCTTAATATTCTGTTTACCTATGAGATTATCAAGAAACCAATTTCCTGACAACAAAAGGAGGCAGTGTGGTAGTTGCACATTTCTTTTTACTGATTTACCCTTGAGAAATCCTTCACACTGTTTAAGCCTCAACATTTAAAAGAAAACCAGTGAGCCATCAAAACCAGAACAGTAGCTCACATGCTCTATTCATTAGTGTTTGTCGTGGTTGGCTATATTGAATTATGAAATTTGAAAGTATTTTATTCCACAGAAACAGGATTGGATTTGGACTTGAACAGCTGAGGGATACACTAATAAAAGATTAGTGAAATGTCATTCTACTTTGCATTCTAAAATGATCTTCAATTTGCCTAATGAATATATTGTCCTTCATTGATTGGAGACTTTATATTGTTTTGTTTGGCTTACAACAAAATACAGTTTTCTCCTACCAACCATACAACCCTGTCAACAGGAATGTCCCTTCTGTGTAATGGTGCAGAATTTTGGCAGGATATAGTGAAAGGTTTGTTCCTTTATCCCGGTTGTGCAAATGGTGATGATTTATGATTAATATTTCATGAAAATTAAATTCTATGAGATTTATGTTTTGTTGTAAGGATCAAGTGTTTGTAGAGTAAATGTGAGATACTGAACTGAGCCTGGCTAGCATCTTCCCAGCCTTTAAATTGAAGGGGCACACTATTCCTTTTGCTGACAATCATTCAGCTTCTCATACCGCAGTAACACATTCATAAATCAAATAACTAGTATGCATCTGAGTGGAATATTTAAGTCTTCCAGATGTATGTAGGACATAAGAATCCTATTTTTGAGGTTCTTAACATATCATTGTTTAAGTCTGATTTTAGAAAATTTACATTCTTTTACTCAAACTAAAAGCTATTTAAAGCAGAGTAATTGACACAAAATTCCAATATTATTTATGCATTATAAACATAAAGCCTACATTCTTCCTTTGAATAATGAAAGACATAAGAATATGACTCTTATTTTTGGAATGTGAAGACTAATGGACAGTAAAGCATAAATATTTATGGATGATTATAACAGAAAGGGGTTTCATTCTCTCTACCCCCAGGGTGGTGGATTTACTGTCCTTCCCTTCATAATTATAGTCATTTTCATTTGATTCATTTCATTTTATTTTATAGACAGCAACAGAGGAAATAACAATATAAATCTACAATGGTGATACAGCTATCACCATTAGACAGTATGTGTTCTCCACATGGTATGTATGGTGGAAAAAAACTGTTTTTTTTTAAATATATATTTTTAAAGATTTATTTATTTATGCATGCAGAACTAGGGTACAAGCCAGAGGCGCAGGGGTGATGAGAGGATTCACCAGGGACTGAGTGGGTAGCAGAATAAGCAGATCGATGAAGTACACTGCTGAGGGGAGCAGCAGGTGGGTCAGAAGAGGTCTGCTGCGCCATGTGTATCACCTCTTGGCCGGGGATCAAACTTGTACTGGGGATGGGGATTGAAGTCACACTGAAGCAGCTGCTGCTCGCTTGCAGTGTTATGCCACCAGGAGGGCCCTGGGAAAAAAAACTTTTTTAAGGTGATAACAAAGCAACCTGTCTAGATATATGTCATAACTGCTTCGTGCAGATGGTCTAAGACTTGGGAAATGTGAGGCATTAAGGAGCTGTGATATTTCTTGTGTTTTGTTGGATTGCTGGACTTATGGAACTAACCAATGCTTTTGAGTGAGACAATAGTGTGTTGCTAACAGCAAAGAACTTAAGGCCTTCTGTGCTTTTGGCCACATTGTAAGTACAAAGCTCGATTGCAGGGGATCTAAATGGTATGCTTATTTATTTATTTATTTGAAACTTACAAAAGAGATGTGTTTGCATCTTGTCATGGCTATTGAGCATAATATCACACATATTTTGAATTTAGTATATGTAAACATTAAAGTAAAATGGTAACAGAGACTGACTGGCCTTTTCACCCAACAATCACATGTATTTATATGTTCTCTTTATATAGTTACTAAGATTGAAGTTTGTACTCCCAACTTGATAATAAAGTTAGTCATAGCTTTCCAAAGCTGAGTTCAATTTGATCATGAGCTACTATTTGATCATGAGCTTCTCTGCTGATTACAGAGAAGATTGTTTTGCCACCTCAAGATATCTCAGTTTCAACAGGGTTGAAAATGTTCTTTTAAGTAATAATTAGTTCAATTTGTTCCTATTTAATTGCAATACATTTAAAATATTCAACTGTATTGCTCTTTCCTCTAAATAGTTTTCGACCAGCTGTTCCTTTCCCCATAAACATTTGGTTATGGAAAGCAAACTACAATAATCTACTGGATAATTGGCTTATAGGTTAAATCACATTAAATGGCAAACAATATAAATCTACAAAATTTAAAATCATTTGACTTGGCTAAGAGTTTTATATCCATGAAATTCAAATTTGTTGAATTTTGTTGACTTGCCAACTTTTGTTTGGTTACCTTCCCTGTGATCATATTGACTAGTCTTTCATTATTAAAGAATTTTAATTAATTTTTAAAAGAACTTAAGAATTCTTAAACTCCCAAGAGATACTATAATGCAGCAACATGGATGGAGCTGGAAGGGATTATGCTACGTGAAAAAAAGGCAGAAGAATGATAAATACAGAATGGTGTCAACTTGTATGTGGAATATAGAGAAACCAAACAAAGGGTCAAATAAGGACAAACTTTAAAGCCAATTCTTCAAAACTGACCATAGATCACAGGTATTTAAGAGGGATGGAGAAGAGAGAGGAAGTTGGAGAGGGAAGGGAGAGAAAGGAGAACAAGGGGAGGGAAGGGGAGGGAGAGGGAAGTGGGGGAGAGCCTTCCAGTGACTAGTGGCACAAAGGGTTGAAGCGCAGCACTATGAAGCTATTGCACTCACTGCACCACAAGTTTGATCCCCAGCCAGGGGGGTGACATGGCATGGCAGACCTCTCCTAGCCTGCTGGCTGCTCCCCTCAGCATTGTATTTAAGTCAGTCTGCCTATTCTGTTCCCCACTCCATCTCTGGTGAATCGTCTCACCCCCCCCCACACACACACCTCTGCCCTGTACCCCAGTTCTGTATATATAATTTTTTTTTTTTTTTAAGAAGAGGGTGGGGGAGAGGATATGATGAGAACACAACTGACTGTTGGAGACTTTGGGTGTTTTGGTGGCCAAATCTAAGGTGAGAAATCTTGCATTGTCAAAATATTAACAAAATGTAAAGTAGTGGTACCTTGTTCTAAAATGAAATAAATAAATCATATTTAAGAAATAAAAATGTTAAATAAAAAACAGTACAGCCACTTTGGAAAAAAAAAAAAAGCCTGCAAAAATAGAGTTAGGAATTAATGTGAACCCAAGTTTCTAAATTTCAGCACAGTGAATAGTGAATTTTGTCCTGGAGGCTACCTTGTACATTGTAGGATGGTGAGTGCATGTCTGGCCAACATGTTCTAGATCTTGGTAGCAGCTTTACTCTGTACATCACAATAAAAATTTCTCTAGTATTTGTCCTGTGAGAAAAAATCATTCCACGTTAATTTTACTACCAATGGAATTCTCAATGTCTGCTCCTTTTGAAGGGGAAGTGTGCAAATTGTACTATTGTATTTGTAATTGAAGATGATGTTATCTGCTACTTTCCTTTTTCTGATATTTTATTATAAGAATATTCAAACATTAAAAAGTTGAAATAATTTTACATTTTTTAATTTTATACACAATTTAGATTTAACAGTGAACATTTTGCTCTATCCGCTTCATCATACCTCTCTATTTAGCCATCAAGCCATGTCAATTTTTTTTCTCCAAAATTCAAAGCTAGTGGTAGTTGCCTCGAAATATTTCAACCTGGGTATCATGATCTAGAATTCAGTATTTTATTCATTGGCTGAGCTTTCTTCTTCTTCTTCTTCTTTTTAAGATTTATTGATTTATTCATACAGAACTGGGGTACAGGCCAGAGGCTCAGGGGCAGCAAGAGGCTTCACCAGAGACAGAGTGGGGAGCAGAACAGGCAGATCCACGAAGTACACTGCTGAGGGGAGCAGGGGCGGGCCAGGAGAGGTCTGCCACGCCATGTGGTCACCTCTGGGGCAGGCGGGAATCGAACTCATGCGGAAGTGGCCTTAACTTCTCAGTGCTGTGCTTTAATCCGCTGCGCCACCAGGGAGGGTCTGAGCTTTCTTCCTTAGGCACAATTTGCCTATGCTCAAATTTCAAGCATGCCATTCTATTAGCTTTGACAAATTCATGAATCATGTAAACCAAATGAAGATATAATACATGGCTATCATTTTACAGAGCTCCATTTTGTCATGTCATTCTCATTAACTCTCCAACCACCTCATCCTCCAGAGGCATTCACTATCATGGCACTGTTTCACCAGTTTATTCTTGAACTTCATGTAAATCGGATAATGAAATGTAGGCTTAACACAATGTAAACTTTTTTGTGACTGTCTTTTAACTGAGTCTGATGTTTGAGATTCATGTATATTGTATGCAACAGTAATTTGTTCTTTTAATTCTGCAGAATTTTGTTTTTCCAGCAGACCTCTTTGTTTAATCCATTACCCAGTTGACAGATACCTGTACTATTTTTAGTTTGGGACTACTAAGAATAAAATTTGTATGATGATTCTTTTTTTGAATTTTTTTTTAATTGATGTAATGTAGGTTTAATTGTCATTTGTGTTTTGGAAGTATAGAATCCCCCACTCCCCCGCTCAGGTGATGTTAACATACCCACTTCCATCACCAAAGTACCTGTAGTCTACCACCACAGTCCCTTGTGCTCCCTTCCTGCTTCATGCTTCTTTCCTTTCCCTAATCTTCTGCATGTCTCAGTTCTATAGTATACTCTCGGTAGCTAGTTTTTTTAGTTGACTTTATTGACACTTTGCCTGTTTTCTCTCTATTATACATGCCTTTTCATAAACATTGTTCTCATTTCCTTTGAGTAAACCCGTAAGGATAGAACGGCTGGGCCTAAGTATAGGTGTATAGATTTTGCTTTAGAAGAAACATCTGGTCTTTCTCAAAGTGCTTGTGTTATTTTACGTGTGACAGTTTTAGTAATTCCAGATCCTTGTTAACAGACATTTTACTGTTGGTCATTTTGCTGAGTTTTCTTTGTGTTATCTTGTGGGTTTTTTTTTTTTTTTTTTTTTTAAGATTTATTTATTTGTACATACAGAACTGGGGTACAGGCCAGAGACTCAGGGGCAGTGAGAGACTTCACCAGAGACAGAGTGGGGAGCAGAACAGGCAGATCCACGAAGTACACTGCTGAGGGGAGCAGTGGGCGGGCCAGGAGAGGTCTGCCACGCCATGTGGTCGCCTCCGGGGCAGGCGGGGATCGAACTCATGCGGAAGTGGCTTTAGCTTCTCAGTGCAGTGCTTTAACCTGCTGTGCCACCAGGGAGGGCCCTATCTTGTGGTTTTAATTAGCATTTCCATGTTGACTAATGTTACTGAGAACTTTTTCTTGTATGAATGGCTTTTCAAATACCTACCTTCATGAAGTATCTATTTAATGCACTTTCCATTATTATTTGGTTGTCTCTTAATGATTGAGTTGTAACAGTTCCTTACATATTCTGCTTATGAATTGTTTGTCAGATAAGTATTTTACATGTTTTCCCTTAATTTATGGCTTGACTATTCATTTTTTTCATTCTGTCTTTTATTGACAAAATTTTAAATTTTGATAAACTAACTTTTCCCTCTACAGTTGTTTTTTGTATCCTGTCTAAGAAACATTTATTATCCCCAGTTATAAAGTTATTCTCTGATGTTTTATTTTATTAGCTTTATATTTTAAATTCTTTAATTTTTGTCTGTAGTAAATATTAGGGCCTAAAGTTCATTATTTTCCATGGGGATATCCAGGTGATTTAGCATTAATTTTGGAAACACTTTTTCCCATTGAATTACTTTTGTCCTTTTGGAAAAACATTTTCAGAATTCTGTAAATTGACCAAAGGCTTACAGAATGCCAGGAGTGTTTATTCAAAAAAAAAAAAAAGCTAAATCTCAGTAATAACAGTGAGTAGTGGTGTTTTAACTTGTGCTTTTCTCAACTCCTCCTCCTCAGCTATGTGGTAGACTTGATACCAACAACGTGCAGTCATAGTAAAAGCTAGAAGTCTGGCAGCCATTGAAGGAAGGAGACAGAGAACAAGTTTAGAACTCCCTAAAAGCTACATTGAAAATGTCATTATTTAACCCATCTGGTGGTTCTCTAGAAGACCCTACTTACAAAGCTGTCTTTATTGGACCTGACTCAGAACACCCAAGGCAAATATCTTTTCTGTTCTCCAATACCAGGAAATATGTTGAAAATAATTGGAGACAATCACTGATCATTGTGACTCTCTGGAGCAGAGGATAACAGTTGGATTGATCAAAAAATTTAAGAGGAAAAGCTGGTGAAGGAGGGGCTTAAAAAAGCTCAGACATGTTCCTAGGAATCTAAAATGTCATGCTCATGTGTATGACTGTGCACATTTCCAGGGCTACTTGTCTGTTCAGAAGAGATGTGAAGAGGCCATAAACTCTCACTTTTGGTTAAACTTGAGGCATTGGGCAAGCAGAAAGTAAAAGCTAAGGTGCGGTACTGGAAACTGCCTCACTGAGTATTGAAAGCATGCACCACTGACAGAGTCACTTAGCAAAGATTGGGAAACTTATTAGTTCCAAATATTTAAGGCAATCTCCATTCAACCAGGAATTGACCACTAAGCAAACAAAACACAGAATCCCACTAGCTATAAATGACAAAGAATAAAAGTTTTAGAATTGGCTCAGAAAAATCACCAAACACAATAAAAATAAAAGAGGAGAGTCTGATTTCCACAACTGCCAAATTATATCATTTAACTTTTTTAGTTTTCGACAAAAGTGATTTTTTTATTGAAAAGAAAAAGGAAGTGGGAGGGAAACAGTAAACAGTTAAAAGAAACAATCCCTGAGGAGGTTCATACATTGGATGCACTAAACAAAAACCTAAGAGTAATGTTTTTGAATAATTTCAAAACTAAAAAGAAACCTTGTCTTAATAATAAGGTATGAGAACAATGCCTCACTAAATGTAGTAGTAGATAGTACTTATGAAACAGAAATTCCAGTTTAAAAAGTGCAGTAACCAAAGTGAAAATTTCACCAGAAGAGCTCAACAGAAGATTTGAGGAAACTAAAATAATCACCAACCTTGAAGATAGAACAAATAAGATTATCCAATTGGAGGAATACAAATGAAAGTAACAAAGAAAAAGAACAACTAAGAGATCTATCGGTCATCAAGGATTGTAATGTTTCCATAAAGATACCTGTTGCCATTGCAGATTGTTTTACTTTTATCCAAATTAATTTTATTTAGTTAACTTTCTAGGTCTGATTCTATAAAATTTAAAAATCTGTGTTGAAACTCTTTTGCTCTAAAATCTTCAGTCACCTAAAGGAACTAGAATTTCTCTCTCACTTTATCCTATCCTAAGGCTCCACTTGACTTCTGAACTCTGTTGTTATAATTCCCTTTTGGATTACAAACAAATTGGAGCAGAAATGGAGCAGTCTCCATTTCTGTACATCCTCCTTTGTATGCATTGATACCCCTCTTACTATGTATTTTTATATAAATATATTTTTCTGCTATATTTCTTTCTCTTCACTTCTTTCCTCTAATTTTATTCCCTTAATAATTATTAAATCACAGAGTGAGTAATCTCACTGTTTTTCAAGGCTTTTAAAACCTTGATATGAGTATAAATTCATTTCCAAATTCTTTCATTGTTATCTTCTAGTTTTGATTACTTTCTTTTTGTTGTAGTTTCATTGTACTTAAAAGAGTTAATATAATTATAGCCTGCACTCAGTTTCATTGCAGTGGAAATAGTATGTATGTATGTATGTATGTATGTGATCAATGTCTGATATAACAACCTCTTATTTGTTGTTAAAATGCCGTATTTGTTTTTAATCATCTCCATGCATTATAGTTAATTGAGAGAGGTTTAGATGTGTGGTGTATTTTGGTGTCTGTAATAATACAATCCCTTACTAAACTAGCAAGTAGTATAAAAATGCATAAAAAAAATTCAGGGTATATATCCTATAGATATTAGAATGCTTCTACTTAAGCCTCCATTTTAGTATTTGATGCAAGTCTTGAATACAGCAAACAAAGATGAAATTATGTGCTTTGCTTTCAATATTAATGCCCTTCACTAAACAAAGGAAAGAGAGGTGAGGAAGCTGATTCTCCTCCCATAAGACAGTGAGAGACTTTATCATTCTTTCAATATGATTTTAAAAATTCCTTTTCCGTAGGCAAGACAAAGCAAAATAATGGAGTCAAACAAATAATGATAGCACTTGGAGGGGGAGAGCCTTTACTTGTGAAACATGATGTAAACCAGTGTTAACAGAATTAAAACAGAAGATATAAGCTGATAATACATGTTGCAGAGCTTTGTGGGGGTTATTTTAAAGGGAAAATACTTTCCAGTGTCTGCTAGATAGTTGTTAAAAGACAATATTCCTACTCACACTTACCAAATAACAGTAATGCTATTTGCCCCCTAGAATTCTGTTCTAACTTATGCTTCTCTGACGATATCCATATTTTCCATTGCCTAAATCTCCTTTTGTTTCTTAAGTGTGTTTGTCTTATTTTAACAATGAGCAAGGAGAGTTCTTTAGGACAGAGATCGAGTCTCATATTTCCCCATGGAAACCAATCCTGGCTAATAATACATCTGCCCATCACCTGGGGAACTTTTTAAAGATTGCAGATGACTGATTTTCAACTTCCAGGAATATAGTCATGGGAAGGAAACGGGGATCCAAAATCTATAGAACTCAATTCAATGTTAAGGCATCAGAGAGAAATGAAATAAACAGTATTAAGTGGGCAACTTTTCAGGTGAAGAATTGGTTAAGTGATTAAGTAGTAAAAGAATCAGAAATGACCACTAGGTCCTTGGGTCAATGATTTAACTATTTAGCATAAATTATACTAGTCAGAAGATGTACATCTTCAAATTCACTTGGTCTGACAAGGATGTTGTATGAATTGAATCAAAAACAGCTGTATATTGACCCTCAGATTATTTCTTTCTTCATCAGCAGGCTGAGACTCATTAGGTCGTAAGTCTACCAGCATCAATTTTTTTACATTCTAGTTGTCTTAAACTTAGCCCAAATAAGCATACCCTGCAAAACTGTATCAATATGTATAAACCACAAATAAGCCATGGATTATAAGAACCAAACTGCTGCAGCCCTCCAGAGATTCCTGCCATGCTTTTTAGCAATATCATGTGAGTATTCTCTCCCCAAGGAGTTCTCTTGCCTAACATCCCTCTGAGTAGCAAAACTATACTGTGGTCCCTGGATGATCTCAAACTGTGAGAGTCTTCCCTGGTATGCAGACTTGCCAAAGCATCTTCCAGAAAAGTGTGTGTGTATGTGCTATGACAGCCTTAGAGCCATATCTTTTCCTTGCTAAGTCTTGAAACCCCTTAACCCCCTACACAGACTCTAGAGAGAAAACAGATAACATGTAGATTTTAGACATCAGAAAACAATGGGATGTGAAGCTCACCAGCAGCCAGATAAGATACAAATTCCCTCAGAGCTTGGGAAGTACCTCTACAACTGGGACACTGAAACCAGAAGGGGAATAGTACAGAAGGCCTGAAAGCTTCTCCAGGGCTCTAACACAAGCCTGAGCTGCAGTACATCTGTGAAATATGTTTATCTCATCGCTAGAAGTTGTGTCACGTAGAATGATGAGGAGTAATATGCCAATGTTGACAAATCATAGGTTCAAGAATTCATATTTGGGAACTACTGAGAAATATCTTCAGAGGATAGAGAACTAAAAGTAATTTGTTGTGTTATGGAGATCTTTGTTTCTAAGAAAAAGGCAATTACGGTTTTTAATATTTATCTCACACTGTGGAGAGACATGCTCCCATGTGTTAAACTATCAGCAACTCTTCATGTTATCCTCACAATATTAAAGCTATAAAGCTATCTAGTTTTTTTTTAAGTTATTAGAACCTGTAATAGCCACCTAAACGAAAAGGATTTTTTCTTGTCCAGGCAAGGAGGCAGATTGTTTTCACCAGAGGAAACAAAGAAGAGATTTGTTTTACTTCTGATTATTTAATGTGCCGATTTATTTGACCAATATTTTGCTCTTTTATATGGCTCAAACACCATATGTATGTGTGGGCAATATAACTTTTTTGCCTAAAGTATCAAGCTGGGAAGCTCCATATTACAACTGCGGTAACCCCTAAGCAGTAGCTTTCATGGGGAAGTTTCCTCAGTGATGAGGCCTTAGAGGGTCCACCTATTTTTTTCTTCTCACATGTGCTATAGTAAAAATAAATATAAGAATAACAACTGACTCTTAAGTGGTACTTAGAAGTGCTTTTCACATATTGACTCAATCCTTACTTATATTACCTAAAGTTAATTGCTGTTTTTACCCCTATTCAGATGGGAAAATGGAGACAAAGAATGCTTTGGTTAAATGTCCAGATTTGTAAAGCTAGCAAGTGGTAGAGCCAGAACTCAAACCCAAGTCAGCTGAGCCATATCTACGTATTCTTCCTCTCCCCTAAGCACCAACCATGGAGGCAATGGGACTCTTACCTGTCTTGAGATTGCTTCTACCTCACTGTGGTCACAGTAGCCTAGGGCCCATGGGTGGGAGCACAGGAAGCCACACTGCCTTAGCTTGTGGCACATTGCTTGGGCCAGCAGGTCAGAGCTTCTGGGTAGAGATGCATTTGTATGGTGTTTTCTCAACTTACACACTGTCATTCTCAAGGGTGGGCATTTCTGTAGCTTCATATAGTTCATTGTCATTGCCGCACTTCAGAGGCTATCAGGGTGATTGTGTAGTGGCACTCTGTCAGTAAACAATGCTTTCCAGATATTTCTGGATGATGAAACCATGACCATAGTTGACTGTGACCTACATCATCATTCACAGTTAAACCAACCAACCAGCCAGATTCAAGTGGTTGGGTACCACACTCTTGATTTGTCAAAACAGGCAAGTCATCAAAGGAGAATCCTGTGCTGAGATGTGGGAAGATATTCTTCCAATTATCACAGGAATGGATGTGCAGGCACTTGGGGACTTGGAACACAGACCTTCCAGTCCCATCCTTCCAGGTGTGGGCATTCTCACTAACCTAGAATATTTTCAAATCATGACCTCGCTAAATCCCAAAACCCTGAAAGATTTGATCAAATTCCTCCAGATTATCACATCACTTCAGCTTGCCCAAAGAGTGTTCATGATTACTCATATGCTGCTGAGGACTCAGAAATCCAGTTTGAATTTGAAGCAGTTTCTTCAGAGAACTACAAGCAGCGGAAAGAGAAAATATCAGGGAAAAATGCCACCATGTAGGTGGCCACAGTATTCCATACTCAAATTCTCTAGAACTTCTTAGTTACAATGCGATTTTTTTCTGTCATTTTTACATAATTGGTTCACAGGGAATCTGACTTAGGAGAGAATTGCAGGCATAAAAACAGCGATAAGAAGTGTTAAGGTGGAAAGGTGATAATTAAAGCTTGTTTCCCCAGGTACCAGCATGACTGAGATTTAGACATCCTGGTAGCTAACTAAGATGAGCCTGTATTCCCTGTGTTCCTAGAAATTCTTTATTGATGCTTATGAAGGGAGGCTACAAAAAGTACAGATGAGGAGATGGGAGAAAGGAGACAGAGCTTCTATGCCTGGAATACACAACTGGACGGAGCCAGTGCTGACCCCTCAGCCCTCCCACTGAAAAATGACCCCAGGAAATCTCATGGGTGGAGCTCATTGTCAGCCTGTCAGTCCCTGCTCATAAAAGTCTTCATAGTTGCACCTAGATGAAAGATAAATAACTCAGGGAATATGTCCCCTGAGTGTCTCTTTACGTTGCATGGGTGTGATTGTGTAGTAACTGGTAATGATAGTAAAATTACATAATTGCAGTTTCTGTGCCTTTCCCTTAACTGTAGTGAGGTCTCCAGAGCCAAGTAGAATAGGACTTTGTATGGCATCTGTAAAAAAATTACTTGTCAGTGATGTGGGAGTCAAATGCAGTGAGTTATTTCTCAAGTGGAAAATAAAGCAGGAGGAAATGTTAACAGTATAGAGGTCCAGAAGAATATCATAAATCTCAAAATTTGCTTTGTGCTGAAATGTCTTATTAGAACATTGATGGTACTTGGGCAAACTTTATTGAGTAATAAATCAGTCAGGTTAAGTAATTACAATTTGTGTCTGTACTCATCAACTTTATCTAGGTCTTAAATATTTTGATCAAATTTGTTGACACTTTGGGATTTCATGAGGACATGGTTTAGAAAAGGTCTAGATTAGTGTATATACAGACTTATAGGCATGTGATGCTGTTAGAACATGAAACCTGCTTGTGAAAAATGCAAATTTTCCTTATATGCCACTTGAGGAAAATTCAGATCTTTCTTCTTCCCTCTTTCCCTCCCTCCTTTCCTTCTTCCCTGCCTCCCTCTATCCCTCCCTCCCTTCCTTCTTTACTTCCTTCCTTTCCTCCCCCTTCCCTTCTTTCTTCCTGTCTTCATTCCCCATAACAAACACTGTTAATGTTCAGCATAAAGTCTAAATTACTCAATTTGATATGACCAGAGAAATATTTTCCTAGCACTCTCCAATGTCTTTAGTAATATTTTCATGCTTTTAAAATATATTTTTATTGTATGATTTCATTGAGGTAACAGTGGTTTACAACATTGAGTATGATTTCAGAGAATAGTTTCACACCTCTTCAGGTACGTGTTACAACATCACACTCCCTACCAAAACACCCATAATCCTCCACCACAGTCCATAAGGATTAGTCAGTTCTTTTTAAACACAAAGTGGTGTATGTTCTTTGTGGTCAGTTAAGCTGCTTCTATACACCTGACAGCTGTACTCTATGGCTTAAGCCTACTAACCGTAGGCCAGTGGATGAAAAGTAGTGATGGTAAACTAAAATGTAAGAGAGTAACATTAGGACACCCTGTATGTGAGCAGTAGGGGTCAGTAGGCAGGTACCAAATAGTGCATTTCACATTTTCATCCAGGATTAACTCTTTCGGGAGACTGAGTCAACAGCGTATGAAATTATTTTAGGCTGAAAAGCACAACAGTGAAAAGGGATCACTTTTAGCCTTCAAACTGCAGAATCCTATTCTTGAAGATCTCTTTGTGGTTGCCAAACAATGCAGGAGCTGATAGATGATCACCTGTCACCTACTTCCTGAGTATATTTCTTATAGTCCAAGCCAGTAAGATGGGGTACTGAATCAGTGTGCACTAGAAAGGGGGGGAAATAGCAAGTAGAAAATGCACCATTCTCCATTCAACTCCTGGGCCAGCCTTATATTAAGTTTTGAAAGTGACATAGTAAATCAACCTCTTGGACTGATGTTGAAAAAGACACAAATGTGCAGTTCCAAGAGAGAGGGAAGTTTAGACCAAATGGAAGCCAGAGGTAAATAGACTTTCATGGGCAGCCAAGAAGATAGGGTCTTTGGGAGTGACCTATATAAGTTTTTTTTGTTGTTGTTTTGTTGTTGTTGTTGTTGTTTTTTATGCATACAGAGCCAGGGTACAGGCCAGAGGTGCAGGGGCGGTGAGAGGATTCACCTGAGACAGAGTGGGTGGCAGAACAGGCAGATGGATGAAGGGGAACAGCTGCTGAGGGGAACTGGGGGCACGACAGGAGAGGTCTGCTGCGCCATGTGGGTCACATCCCTGGCCAGGGACCAAACTTGTGAGGTGGCTGAGGCTAGCTTTGTAGCGTTGTGTTTTAAACTGTTGCACACCAGGGAGGGCCCATGATCAGTGTATTTTTTTTTTTAAGTTTTTTTTCTTTTTAAGATTTATTTATTCATATAGAACTGGGGTACAGGCCAGAGATGCGGAGGGTGAGAGGCTTCACCAGAGACAGAGTGGGGAGCAGAACAGGCAGATCAACGAAGTACACTGCTGAGGGGAGCAGCGGGCGGGTCAGGAGAGGTCTGCCACGCCATGTGGATCTCCTCCGGGGCAGGCAGGAATTGAACTCATGAGGAAGTGGCTTAAGCTTCTTAGTGCAGTGCTTTAACCCGCTGCGCCACCAGGGAGGGCCGATCAGTGTATGTTTTAAGGAGATCACTCTGACAACAGGAAAGAGAGGAAGTCAATGAGAGGCATGTGCCTAGAATTACAGAGGTTGTCAAAATAATCCAGGTGAGATGGCACAGGCTTAAACTAGTGCAGGTGTAACAGGTCCAGGCAAACATGGAGACATCACTTGTGTGGGTTTCTTTTATCTTTTAAAGTAAGAACTATTTTAGACTTGCAGGAAAAGTTCAGAAAATAATGCAAGCACCCGTGTTCCAATAACAAAGTTTGACTGATATTAATATTCTCCAAAATGTGCTTTTTAAAGAGATAAAACATAACCAAACGATTGACTTTTCCTGGGAACTTCTCCTCCACCAACCTTCCTCCCATTCTGAATTTGCTGCTTACCATCTTGCATTGTTTTATATTTGTGCTATACATATTTGTACCTCTATTTAAAATATAGTATTTTATTTATATCTTAAAACTTTTACAGCAGGGTTAAGACTAATATTATGCAGGTTATTTTTCATTCTCTATTGTTTTAAAAATATACCCATGCTGATTCCACAGATAGCTTGAGTTTTACCTGATACCTGTTGAACAGTGTTCTGATAAAGCTAATAGTAGAGTGTGCATGTTCTTTCTGCTGTGGACGGTCACATCGTTTACTACCCCTTAAACTAATGCCAAGAGTGGGGCTGTGAGCACCCCTCAGGGACTTCCCCACCCAGAGTCCCCTAGAGAAGCCCTTGCACCATCTCATCCGCTGTGTGTACGAATTAACTTCTCACCTACTTCCAGAACAGTGCTCATTAGGTGCCTTCCTTGGGAGATGTGAGAAAATCATCTCTGGAGTCATTGTGAGATGAGAAGTTTAGATGCGAGCTTCTTGTTGAGAATGTCTCTGAGTAGAACTGCTGAGTTAGTGGTTCCGGCACTACCAGGTTTGGCCAGTGTAACTCAGTGATAATCCAAATCACACTTCCCAGCGTTGTATAAGCAGTTTGTCCTTCTTAATAGCTGTTACTGTCAGATTTTTGTTTTTACCAACTAAGAGGTATAAATACCTAATTTTAAGTTTCATTCCCTGACTGCTTGTCTATATGAGTACTTTTTTCTTAACTTTTTTATTTTTTACTTTTTAAAATTTTATATATATATATATATAATATATACATATATACGTACATACTTATATGCTTTTTTGCATCTTTTTTAGTTTTGTGCATTTTTTTCATCTCAGTTGTAATCCCCCTGGACTTCCCACCGCCTCTTCACCCATGTGTCATCACCACAGTACCGTGTGCTCTTCCCACCCCAGTTTTGATCCTGTTCCCCCCTCCTCCTCTGTAAAATGTCCTCTAACAACCATAAACCATTGACATTCTTGCCTATTTTTTTTGTGATTAGAATTTATTTAATAATTTACAATTTATGTACATCTCAATTTCCTGTTTAGGTTTTATCTTTTTCATTCTTATTTTAGCCTTATTTATATACAATATAAATTGCATACTTGTATGTGTTTATATATAAAGGTTACTAATCTTTTGTTGGTTTATGAATAACAAATATATTTTAAGTTTACTTATGACCTCTTCTTTGGACTTTTTTCATTTTAAGTAATGTTACTAAATTTATCAATCATTTTTAAGGTTTATGCCTGTGCTGTGTTAGAAATTTAGCCCTACCTATGATTTTCTCTGATGTATTTTTCAATAAGGTATGAAGTTTCACTTTTCATAGTACAGTATTTTTTTCTCCTGCAGTGATCATCTGATTTTTAAGTTTTGTAAAATACTTTCTTTTTTTTTTTTCTTTAGAGATAAGTAGTTGTCCAGGAAGTATTTACTGAATATCTATCTTTGCATATGCCCATGATTCATCACATCTCCCTGCATTCTACTGGGGAGGGTTGTCTCTGGTTTCTCTACTGCATCCTGTTTAACCCCATGTCAATCTGCACTATATTAGATACCATAGGTCTATCATAAGTTTTGGGCTCTCACTAGGAAATTTTTTACTTTTTTTAAAAAAAGATTTATTTATTGATGTTTACAGAACTGGGATACAGGCCAGAGATGCAGGGGCAGTGAGAGGATTCACAAGAGACAGAGTGGGGAGCAGAAAAGGAAGATTGGCAAAGTATACTGCTGAGGGGATCAGCGTTCTGGCCAGCAGGGAATTGAACTCATGCTGCAATGGCTTGGGAGAGCTCCATAATGTGCTGCTTTAACCCATTGCGTCACCGGGAAGAGCCCTAGACATACTTACTTTAAAGTAATTTTCAGACTAGTCTATAAAATGAATTAATTTACACTACTTTCATTTAGATTTTTTTGCTCTATTAACCTATTTTGTTGTATTTATTTATAAACTCAGACGGTTCCTATTGTTTCTGTTTTTCCTACAATGTCTGCCCTTCCTAGTTTTAGTAAAGTCCGCCAAGCTCTGGGTCCTTTTTTTTTTTTAAGCTCTGGGTCCTTTTATTTAGAACAAGGTCCCATGGGTGATTTTGGCTCCTCTGCTATCATTTCTGATCTAATCAGCAGTTCAGGAGATAGTGGAGGAAAGGGATCCAATGTGGTTCCAGGTCACAGGGATCCAACCTCACCTCAACTGCAGTGACAACAGCTTTGTCTAGTGTCCCTCACATGCTGGCCCCTTCTCTGATCAGCCCTTGTCAATGAATTGCAGTGTGCCTGTGTCCTGTAAAGTCTGCCGCCAGCCTGGGAGCCTCACAGGCCCTTCCCACAACTTCATGTTCTATTCCAGATTTACAGCTCTGCCTTTCTATGCAAGTTCAATCCCCAGCCCTGGAGGTGATCCACATGGTGTGTCAGACCTTTTCTGTCTCGCCCACTGTTCCCCTCAGCAGTGTACTTTGTTGATCTGCCTGTTCTACTCCCTGCTCTGTCTTCTAGTGACTCCTCTCACTGCTCCAGTACCACTGGCCTGTATGCCAGTTCTGTATGCATAAATAAAGAAATCTTTAAAAACAAAAAAAGATGACCATGGTTACCTCTCTATAGATTTGAAAGCTGTCATTGGCGTGTGTTTGGGACAGAAGATACACACCAGAACATGATCACATTTTGTCAACTCAGCTAGTCCCCAAGCCTGACTTTCAAAACTGATAACAATTTTCAAAGTTGCATGGCATTATCCTGACAGTTGCCTATCACAACAGTTCAATTCTGTATCCTTTCAACCCTTGTTTCCATCTGTCTTAATAATCATAGAATTGAGGGTGACATTCTTTCAGCGAATAATATCGTGATCCACCAGCTGAAAGATTAATTCAGGAAACATGATTAGAAAGAGACATCTGAATAGTTTATCTGAGCCATAAGGCATGGACATCAGTGACAGGATTTAAATAACTGAAATGAATTCTCTTTAGTTTTCTTGTCTTACCAAATTAGCATCAAAACATTTTTACCAGTTTAGGTAAGGCAATGTCAGAAAGTCTAACTGCATGACTGGTCATAAATTATCACTGTGTGCATGTGCTGACTGAAAGAATATTTTTCTGTTACTAAAATAACCAGTTTAACCTTTTGGAACAAGAATGATAATATGGCATTCATAGTGTTCTGGAATGTGCCAGGATGTGTGCAGTTTTTTGTCAACAACAGTCAAAGTAAATAAGAAGTTGTACTTCCTAATAAACTCTGATTCATTACCTCATGCTTCTAGTGTAACAGTATAATTAACCTAGAATTGAGATGTCCTATAAAATTGGGACTACTCCTCCCAAAATGCCATATTAAATTTAGGTAATATTGGCTTTACTTTTCTAGTCTTCTGCAGAGCTATTATTGACCTGTATCTTGTCATCATCATGCCATTGATCTTAAAACATGTTAGTGAAACAAATCCCTTCAGATTAAAAAGATAAAATTATAGATTCTTCATGAACTTTCAGATTCACATCTCTTTTTAGCTTTTATAAAAATATGTGTGTTTAAAAGATGAAAAAGGAATACAGGTATTTGAGGATATATTTCATTGTGGGTTTTGACATTTGATGTAATTTTTGAATATAAATGCTAAACTTCTAAATGGCTTTCATGTTCTCATTTACACTACTGATTGATGACAGCACTAGATTGTAAATATTAAAATGTCAAAGATTTTTTAATGAGAAATTCAATGCATGGAACTCTGGCCATCATCACTTGATACTTTAAGGAATCTCTAAGGAAACTCCATTTTAATTTCCAAATCATAACCTAGACTCACTTCTTTAATCTTTTAATGTTTTAAATATGAGATAAACATTACCTATTTTTTCCCTCCAGAGTTCTTAAGATTATAGAACGCATTTGGGATCATCAGAATTTGAAGGTAGAAACAAATTCTTAATAATTTGAATTGTTTTTATTTACACTTGAAGTTTCTTTAATGGTAAAATCTTTGCTGAGGAAAAGAGAAGTCTTTCTGCCTTTTGAATAGCCAAAGAAGGAAATTTGAATAAATCAAGCTAATCAACAACCACACAGATAAGCTTTGTGACTTTCAAAGCTTTAAAGGCCAAAAGTAAGCCACTGTGAAGATAATGTTTGATCTTCAAATCCTTTCAAGAAGGGCAATTTCAGGTTTATTTTGATAGCAGGGTTCTTGAGTCTTCCCTTTTCCCTTCATTGTGCTCAGAATCCTAACATGATGTAAGAGTAGAGTAATGCCCAAAGTTACCCATTCCCCCACAAGTAAATGCCCAGCCAAACAGGGTTGGCCCAAAGCAGATCACTGAGGCCCTAAGCTTGCCGCAAGTCCAAGGTACCTTCTGGTGGGGACCCGTAGGAAAGAGGCAGAAGGGACTGGACGAGTCTGGAAGCACTCTTAAGAAAGTAGTTTGGCCATGTCTGTTAACATTAAAACACACATACATTCTCATCTGGCAATCTCATTCCCAGGAACTTTTCTCATAGAAGTAAAAGCATCATTACAACTTCAGGAAGGCTCTGCTGTGATATGACCTGAGGCTAGTAAGGTTGTCCAGCAGACAGCAGAGTAAGAGGAGAGGAGTGTGACTCAGTAGTTCCTATTGCTGTCCCCACTCCTGGGAAACTCATGGCTGTCAATGTTGGTGCAGTCCCAGTGGGAAGGGGGGCCAGAGAGTCATGGTTTCTTGATGTTTCATATATTTTCAATTCATCTGCCAATGAAACAGCTGAGCAGAAGTGAAGGCGATGCTGGAAGATTTGTTTGTGGCTATGTTAGGAGTTAATACGTTGGCTATTGAAGAAACATAATTATGGTTCAGATAGTTACAAAAATGGCTAGCTCGGGCACTGTTTTGTGCTTTCAAGTACATAAAAATATACTGTAAAGGTACATGTATAATTATATTTATAACTACATGTCATTGCCAAAAAATTGAAGAAAATGAATGACATTCAACCCGGGAATAATTGAAGACATTATAAATCATGGAGTTACCATGTCATGGAATTGTGCAGCCATTAAAGTGAATAAATCAGAACTCTACCAGATTACTTGAAGGGGTTCCCATGAGCAAAAAAAAAAAAATGCAAGAAGTGCACCAGGCTCCCGTTTTAATAGTATAAACAACTATATGTTTATAGATGTTTTATAAACAGTGATAATAGAGTGATGAACTATGAGCTATGCTATCGATGAACTAGGTAGCTTGTCAGGTTACCTGTGGTAGAAGAGCTTCAGGGGTAGAAGAGGTAGAGGAGGGAGGAGGGACAGAGAGAGCCAGAGAGAAGAGAAAGAGGAGATATTTATATAATCATATGAAATTAGATATGTGTGCTTGGTATATGTAATACAAATTTTAGTAAATTTTCCTCCTTATTATAAATTTGGAAAATGCTCAGACTCATGCTCAGTGACTTTTCATTTGCTCCCCTCTAACAACAAAGCCCTGGGTGTGCGTGTCTATTGCTTAGGATAGATGGACTTGGTATCTAGATTGGAAAGGTCAGATGGGTTTTACCCACCCCACCTCCAGCTGCACTCTGGGAGGTTCTGTTCATTCTGCCATGCTGTGAATATAAAGGGGCTTCTGGACTGAGGCAGACTATGGTCCTTTTGAAGTCCCTAGATTTTGGTACATTACTTCCAAGGGTTGATTTCTACTGGTTCTCACATCCTCAATGTTTCCCTTGACGTACTTTAGTTTTGGTAGTTCTTTTTATGGGTCTATTTTTCATTACTGACTTTAATCCTGTCTATACTTCTAACTTTGTGTCATTTCTGCCTCTTTTTTGTTGTAACAGACTTTATTCCCAGCATTTTCCTCTATTCTCTTCTTGGCTTTTACTTAGAACAGCCTGTCTTCTTGGTTCACTTTACCATGGCCTAGCATGCAGTAAATATGTGCTATATTAAATGCAGCTTCTTTTTCCATTGAGTTTTCATGGCACATTCTGAAACAGCTATGCTATCGATAAGAACAGAGATTCACATGGACCTGTAGTGTTTCATGTTGCGTTAGAAGCATGCATTCTATACCCCTCATGGGTCGGGTTTAAACTCATACTATCTGTTTTGAATGAGACTCTCAAAGTTCCCCTGATCCAACCCAACTTTGTGAACTTTTGTTTGTCACCATAGGAAATTCATTTTCATTTGTGTTCTCCCTTATTTAGATTAAGTTAAATCTGGCCAGTGATCTGCCCGTAATCTTACATTCTTTCTTAATGAGTACAGCTTCATCAAGCACCTCTAAAATGATTCATACAGAATCATTATATATTATATAAAAAATAATAATTACCAGGTATTCCAGAGGAAAGGATCAAAGAACCAGAAAATGGGATGAAAAATACCTGATAATATTATCTTATAAGACTGTTATATTCTTGAGTTGCTACTTTTCACTCTGCCTCAGTACTTGGTGTTGCAAATCAACAAAAGCCCAAAGGGAAAAAAGTAGTTGGGATGGACTGGCTAACATTTTAACATCTTTTCTTTCATACTGATGCATTGGTTGCTCAAATCCTGGTTGCTTTGGTTGCTTTCTGAGGCTTTCAAGCAGCTAACTTTGTATTTTGTATGTTTTTGAGAGCGGTTGGAATTTTCTATGGGAAAGTCCTGATACAAACTACTCATGGTGCAAAGTCAGAAGTAAATCAAACACAGTTGATTAGAAATGTCAATTAAATATTGGTAATATTTTTCATAGATGTTGAATTCAGGTAATGTTTGAAGGAATTAAGGTTCCAGTTTCTCAATTTTGGCACTAGAAATCAGAATCTCATTTTCATTTTTAGAGACTGATTTTAGTATAGGAAAGTGAACTAAATAATGCATGCCAGATGATTTTACCAATCAGTTCCTATATTTATGTACTGCTTGTGAATATCTAAGCAGAAGAGTATTCAAAGTATTTAAGTGGATTTCAGGATTATTTAAAAATGCCAAGTCTTTGATCCATTATTTTACCAGCCAGATGGATTTTGCTTGCATGATGAGAATAAATTTATTCCTTTCAATACTTAAAAATAACTCCAGCTCCACCACCTGATTTTATATAAAATAATGAAACACCATATTGTCTTTCTGGTCCATCTAGCCAAGCACTGAATGACTGTGGTTCAACCCATAGGCGTGTATCTGGTTTATAATTTTAACTTTTTAGTATAAAGGCTTTTTTGGTGAATTATTCAATAAACTGATTTAAATCATCTTCATAAAATGTTGCTCAATGTTCTGTAACATACTATGAACATATTATGTTTTATAACATGTGAGAAAATACCACCCACAAGAGGACTATCTTTAGGTATACTACATTAGACTTCCTTTAAAAACATGAAAACTTTAACTAGACAACCAAGATAACTAATTTCCTGTTACTGTCTCTTTTATGGGTACATGTCCAACAAGTTCTTTCATTGTGTCAAAGTTCTGATTACCCTACAAATAAATATAGCTTACAATGCTCTCATTAGCTGCAGTAGCAAACAACCACAAATGATTTATCTTTTTCATGCCACATGCCATGTGAGTATCTCATCAATTCTTCAACACATAAATAACAATCTTTCATATTACACTTTGATTTACCGAGGCTTTTTCTACCTGTTCAGGTTGCACAATTACAGCTACACTCAATAAACATTTGTATAAAAATCACCATTCCTAGAAGATTGAATGCTCAACAATTTTTCACTTCATTCACTGTTTCTCAGTTGCAGCATCTACTTCATTTACATTCAGAAACAAATCTGATCATTTCTAACAGAAACAAAAAATAGTTATTTTTCTCATTTTATTAAATTTTCATTGCAACTCTTTTCTTATGCCAGTATTTATTGTGGTTTATTTCCACGATGGCATCACATGTTGTCCTCTGTCAGTACAGATGTACTTATTTGCATATTAAACAGCTAGAATATTTTTAGGTGGAAGTGAAGAACATTAATTTTCACATTTTCATGGCATATTCAGTTTTTTGATCTTTTATTTTCTATTTTTTAATAGGCACAGATGAAATATTTCACTTCCTTTTATTCTAGTGTAAGAGAAACAGTGATACAGTGTGATGACTCATGGACCGACATTTCACATAAGTCATGTACAAATTAAAGACTGCAAACCAAGGAGTTGGTGCTATGTCTAAAGATGGAAGCTGTTACCCAGGACTAGTTCTAAGTACTTTTAATTTCCATATTAAAGTAATAATACTAAAAGCCAGAAATTCAGAGCTTTTGGTGAAATCCCTCAAACTTGGAATATTTTTCATTAATTACATTATTTCTGAAAACCGTGAGGGCCAAACAGAATATATCTGTTGGCCTGATTGACTGGCAGATGCCAGTTTAGAACCTTAACTTTATAAGATCACAGACTCCAAGAATGTTAGCACTGGAAGGGTCTAGGGCTTATCAAAAAATAAACTGCTGTTGAGGGGAAGAATTCACACCAGAACCCAGACTTCTAACTCCATTTCAGAACAGAAATCTAAATAGATTTCCAGTCTATTTAGGCGGTAAGGGTTTGTGATGTTCACTGCTATGCAAAGCTTGCTATATCCAGATAGTCAAAGTAGAGAGCCCAAAAGGGGTGGTGGTTGATTGCTTGTAAGTTGCCTGTTTTTCCCCTGAATTAACTGAGCAGTTCTATTTGTAGTTCACTCAGCTTCATCTCAGTGAATGTAACTATAGGAGGAAAGAAAGAGCGTGATCTGGTTTCGCACATCATTTATGGCATCACGTCACCTCGCAGGGCAGCAGTGTTGGGTGTGCTGAAGGACGAGGAAAAGATTCCCCAGTGCAGGTGTGTTGGAGCATTGAGAAGCCTAGAAGAGCTCACAGGGAAGCAATGTGCAGCCCGATCACGGGCAGTCCTGTACCTACTAGAGTCAAATACAAAGGTGGAGCAAGTGTGTAGGGTGTGTACGTGCTGGGAGGTATGTACATGTATGGGGTGGGGGTGTACATACGGTACTGGGGATGAAGGGTGGAGGGACCTGAGCTGGGGCATTCATTGTCTCTGCTGGTCAAAGCATATTCTCTGCAGTCTCTAGTCTTACCTACCTTTCTGCTAATCCTTACCAGTCATCCTTACAAGTCATCCTTACCTACAGTTAGCTGGCCTTCCCAGTCTGGCCATACTATCTGCCTGCTGTTCAGCAGATACTAGTTTCCAATATGTTCCTCAGACCAGGATTTTTGTCCTTGGTGAGAGGCCTCCTCCTTGATTGTATGTTAACTGACCAGCAAGAACTCTGGGCACTGATACAATAACTCCAAGAATAAGGAGGGCTGGGGACCCCATAGTTTCAAATTAATTAATGCTTGCTTTCCTGCTTTCTTCCAAGTTGATAGAACATTCTTTTTTCCAGCATAGGGGTATTTACTGTTCCAGAAGAAATGTCCATATTAAGTGTTGTGGGAGTGTTTCAGTTTGGAATTGCTATTTTTTTTCCAGTTGAACAAAGAGGGATTTGACACTGAATGTCCCTAAATGTTCAGTTTCCTGTGCAGAGGAGACATAAAGATATTGGGACTGGGCATGATGGAAATGTTCATCAAAATGCCTGTGAAATTGTTTTAAGGCAGAGTTAACAAACACCATGTGAAGGGTGTGCTTAGTCACACATTGGCCTTGCCGTTTTCATTTCAGAAATCAGGTTAACAAGGCTTGACCTTTCTTTTCATTCTGTCATTTCCATTTGTGATGTGTTTCCACTCTAACCAAGTGCCATTTTTGGTCTTTGCATTTTAAAAGCAGTTTTTGGTGATAGGAAAACTTCCTAAGCCTGGCATGGAAGGCTTAGAAATTCACTGAATAACTGCTCAGTTGTCCATTTTATCCCCAGTCCTGCATAGCTTTTCTTTTGAGAAACACCTACAAAAATAATTGCCTATTATTATTATCAAGTGTGCTCAAGTGTGAAGAAGTTAGAGGGGATACAGCTATCGGGGATGGTGACCCTGATTTCTTAGGCCTAAAATATTGACCATGCTCAGCAAGAATTTACCCAGAACCACAACAGTAAAATTGTAGTCAACACTGATGTCATTTTAGGTTTATTTCCATGTAAGTTTGATAATCTGCAGACAAAGCTCAGTGATGGTCTTACCACAAGTGTTTTATAGCAGTTTGCAGGAGCTGCCTTAACAAGCTGCAATTCAGAGCGTGACTTTGTATTTTCACTCACCCACAGAATTTTGTATTTGGGGCCATCCAATCTCAGCTTTTTAATTCTGTCTAAAAGTTGCTATTTCTAGGGAAACATTTCTGCCATAATTTGGAGAGAGGAGGTAAATCTACCATATCGCCTAGAGGTTGACAGGAAAAGAAGGAAAACAAACTCCTTTGAAAGCTTCAGGAAGGAAAAAAAAATGAGCCATTTTAGGCATTCCAATTTCAGGAGGTTATTCTCATCAGAAAAAGACATTTGAAAGGTTGAGGTGGAATATTGCCACGGCTGTACCCCATATGGTGAAGAGCAGTAATAGGCAATTATTTTTGTAGGTGCTTCTCAAAAGAAAAGCTATGCAGGACTGGGGATAAAATGGGCAACTGAGCAGTTATTCAGTGAATTTCAAACAGTGTCAAGAGCCAATCATGAATTTGCCCTGAAGTAAGTGGATTGACTTTTCAAGATGAAAATAACTTCCAATCCCTGTTCCATTACAATGATAATGTAGTTTTGTGTTTTAAAAAAGGAAGTCGAACAAAAAATGGATTTTAGTTTTTCATGTCAGATCTATGGAACACCTACTGTGTGCAGTTTGAGTGCTGGGCATTCCGTGGTGCCCAGACAAGCACAATCTTTTTCCCCTCTCCCCACTGCCAGGATATTCCACTGCAGGTTCCTTCAGGTGTTGCCCTATAAATGCACCTAGAGAGATGGATGTTTTGTAAGGAAATTATTTCATAGGGACAGTAGTGTAATGTGATCTGTACAACCCAATAGGCAATGCTTTACTCATTAAATGAATTAAAGGAAAAAAATTAAAACATATAAGACTGATTCACACTCTTTAATAACTGCATAGTCTTCAGTTTTGTGATTCCATCATTATTCAGATAGAATACTCATCTATTGAAAACAGAGTTAAATTGTTTCCAGAGTAATTTAGTTTTCATGTTATTTATTTAATTGTTCTTGCTATTTTTTAGTTAACTGTTTTTTTTTTTTTAATATTTTATATATTTCTGCATACAGAACTGGGGTACAGGCCAGAGGTGCGGGGGCTGTTAAGAGAATTCACCTGAGATAGAGTGGGGAGCAGAACAGGCAGATGACGAAGTACACTGCTGAGG
The DNA here is from genome assembly GCF_000260355.1 of Condylura cristata. NCBI lineage: Eukaryota > Metazoa > Chordata > Mammalia > Eulipotyphla > Talpidae > Condylura > Condylura cristata. The sequence goes on from NW_004567111.1 coordinate 42,065,030, forward strand.
GGAGCAGCGGGCGGGTCAGGAGAGGTCTGCCACGCCATGTGGGTCACCTCCGGGGCTGGGATAGAACTCATGATGAAGTGGCTTTAGCTTCTTAGTGCTGTGCTTTAACCTGCTGTGCCACCAGGAGGGCCCTAGTTAACCGTTTTTTTAATTTAAATTTTTAAAAGATTTATTTCTGCATATAGGCCAGAGGTGCAGGGGAGTTGAGGGGATTCACCATAGCTAGAGTGGCGAGCAGAACACGCAGATGGATGAAATACACTGCTGAGGGGAGAATCAAGCAAGACAGGAGAGGTCTGCAGCACCATGTGGGTCACCTCAGGGACGGGGATCCAACTCACACCCAAGCGGCTGAGGCCAGCTTCTCAGTGCTGCAATTTAACCTGCTGCCTCACCAGGGAGGGCCGATTTATCATTTTTTTTTATTGATGTAAAACACTGGCTGACAACACTGTGGCTTAGGGAATAGGTCCGCACTTAGACAAAATGTATGTAGTCACACCATCCCCAACATCAAAGCACCCATAGTCCTTTACCCAAGGCCACTGAACCTCGTCCCCCCTTATTGTAGCCACACCTTGCCTCAAGTAGCCACCATTCTGCATTTATATTTCTAGGGTTTGTTTGAGTTTAGCTTTGTCAGTGCCTTTTCTTTGTTTTTCTATTGAGCATAAAAGGGAAATCATTAGATTTTTTTTTAATTAGATTTCGATTTACAGAAAAATGAGCAGAAAGTGTCCCTTTCCTTCTGCCCTATTTTACCTGATGAATAAGAACCTCAAACATCCTGCGTTTGTATGTACACTTGTTCCAAATGATGAGCCAATATCGACACATTATTATGAATTAAATTCTATACTCTACATGAGGGTTCACTATTGGTGATGTACAGCCTATACATTTAAAAAATTGTACAATGGCACATATCCATTGACCCTTATAATATCAAGTAAAATAATTTCCCTACCCTAAAAACTTTGCGCTCCTTATTCATCTTTCTATCTCCTCAATTCCTAAATAGTTGGCAGTTACTGGGCTTTTCACTTTCTCCATAGCTCTCCTTGTCCAGTTCACCATGTGGTTGGAATTTTACAATATGTAGCTTTTTCAAGGGCTTCACTTAGTAATACGCACTTAAATTTCCAGAATTTCTTTTTGTGGCCTCAGTTCTTTTTTTTTTTTTTTAAGAATATCTTATCTTTTTAACCCTTTCTTTATAGGTTACCTAAACCACTTTTGATTAAAATTATAGAAAATTAAATCATAGGTTGTAAAATAGAACATAAAACAAATTTTATGTACAAAATAAATATTATTATATCAAGCATTTTCAGAGACTACATGTTTTATAAAACCAGTTAACCATAAAAAAAAAAATCCTGGAACAAACCAAAATATGTGGAGACTAAATAAAATGCTCCTAAATGACTAACTCTTGGGTCAGTGAAGAAACCAGGGAGAGTTTTAAAAAAATTATAGAGAGATTAATGAAAACAAAGGGCAAAGCCCCAGGCTTTGGTCTGCTTTAAAAATAGTACTACATGGGCCCTCCCTGGTGGCGCAGCGGGTTAAAGCACTGCACTAAGAAGCTGAAACCACTTCCGCATGAGTTCAATCCCCGCCTCCCCCTGAGGTGACCACATGGCGGCAGACCTCTCCTGGCCCGCCCGCTGCTCTCCTCAGCACCGTACTTCGTCGACCTGCCTGTTCTGCTCCCCACTCTGTCTCTGGTGAATCCTCTCACCCTCCGCATCTCTGGCCTGTACCCCAGTTCTGTGTAAATGAATAAATAAGTCTTAAAAAAAAAATAGTACTACATGGAGGGTTCATAGCAATACAAGCCCACTAAAAAAACAAACAAAAACCCCCTTCAATTTAGTGATAATAACCTAACTCTATGAGTTGAAGATACTAGAAAAAGAATAACAACAGCACACAAAAACCAGTTGGAAGCAAAAAATAATAAAAACTAGAGTAGAAAGAAATGAAATAGAAAACAAAAAGACAATACAAAAAGATCAGTGACACCAAGATTGGCTTTTTGGAAAAATAAACAAAACCAACAAGCCACTAGCCATACTTATGAAGAAAAAAGAAAACCCAAATTAATAGAATAAGAAATGAAAGAGGTGAAATTACAACAGATGCTGCAGAAATATACAGGATGGTAAGAGCTTATTATAAAAGAGTCATGTAGTATTTCTTCTTATTACTCAAAAATATCCCATTGAACATACCAGTGTCTTCATTCACCCTTTAAAAAACATCTTGGTTGCTTTCTATGTTTGTTTGGGCAATTATGGATAGAACTACTGTAAGCATTCATGTATTGGTTTTTGGGTAGATGTTAATTTTTCAAGTTACCTGGATGAATGCCAAAGAATTAAATTGCTGGATCAACACTGTGTTTAGTTTTCTAAGAATCTGTCAAAGTGTCTTCCAGAGTGTCTGTACCATTTACATGCCCACCAGCAGTGAATGAGAATTCCTGTTGCTCCTTATCCTCTTGAGCATTTGGTGTTGTCAGTGTTGAATTTTGCCTGTCAGATAGGTATGTAACGGTTTTAATCTGTGGTTGCTTAATAACATACAACCTTTCGTGTATTTATTTTTCATCTATATATCTTCCTTAGCAAGGTGTCCAAATATTTTTCCATTTTTAAATTGGTTTGTTTTTTACTATTAAATATTTAGATTTCTTTGTATATTGTAGCATTTTATGAGATAGTGTCAAAGTTTCTCCCAAATTGTGGCATGTTGTTTTATTCGGTGAACATTGTCTGGTTCGATTTTATTTGTTTATTGTCATTTTTTAAAAATGCAGTAATAGTAAGATTACCCATCAGATAGCCACCATAGTGTACCCACCACCAAATCCCCCTTGGTCCATTGTGCTTCTTTCCCTGTTTGTTCTTCCCCTCCCCCCTCCCCCCTTCTGGATATTTCAGTTCTACAGTCAGCTCTCAAGGGTTAACTAATACATTTATCTTTATCTGACCCTCAGATTGGCTTTTCTATATTCCATATATTAGTGGCCCCATCTGGTATATATCTTTCTCCTCTTCACTTATTTAGGAGTTTTGTACTTTGCCCTTTACATTCAGATTTATGACCCACTAATTTGTGGGAAAGGCAATAGATTTTGTCTAGATTCATTTGTTTGCATGTGCAGATGAGATTGTTATAGCACCATTTTTTAAAAAGACTGTCCTTGGTCCAATGAATTGCCTTTGCTGCTTTAGTCAAAGAGCGGTTGTCTACATCTTTCTGACTCTACTCTGTTCCATTGATCTATTTGTTTAATCCTTTGCCAATACCACAATCTTGACTATAGTAGTTTTATAGTGAATTTTGAAGTGAGGTAATGTCATTCTCTTTTAATATTTTATTGATTGTCCTAGATCTTCTATCTTTTTATTAAGTTTTAAAATCAGTTTGTCAATATCCACAAAATAATTTGCTGGGATTTTGGTTGGTGTTGTATTAAATCTATATATCAAATTGAGAAGAAATAATATTTTGACAGTATTATATCTTCTTATCCATATTTATAGAAATTCTCCCCATTTAGTTAGATCTTCTTTTATTTCTATCATCAGTGTCCTGTAGTTTTCCTTATATCGATTATGCATATTTGTTAGATTTATTCCTAATTAATTCATTTTGGAACGAATACTGTTTTTCATTTCAAATTCCAATTTTTCATTGGTAGTATATAAGAGTGCAATTGGCTTTTATATGTTAAAATTGATTCCTGCAACTTTGCTATAATTGCTGTTTAGTCTCAGGAGTTTTTATTGTTGTTGTTGATACTTTGGGATTTTCTACATGTCATTTGTGAACAATTTTATTCCTTCCTTTCCAATCCGTATATCCTGTATTCCTTTCCTGTCTTAATGTTTTCAATAGGACGTCAGGTATAATGTTGAACAAGAGTCGGCAGAGTGGACATCCTTGCTATGTTGCTGATCTTACCAGGAAAGTTTCTGATTTTTTATTATAAAGTATGATGGTAGCTGAAAGACTTTGTGGATGTTATCAAGTTTTGTAGATTGTTTTTTTTTATTGTTTGCTGAGCGTGTTTATCACAAATGGGTGTTGGATTTTGTCAAATGTTTTTCTGCTTGTGTTGAAATGATCATATGATTTTGAAATGTTGGAGCAGCATTGCATACCTTGAATAAATCCAACCTGATGTTCTCATATTAGTTTTCTGGGGCTGCCATAATATAATACCACAAACTGAGTGACTTAAATAATTAATATGTAAGTTATCACCATTATAGAGGTCAGAAGTCTGAAATGCCAATAAGATTGGATCCTGCTGAAGGCTTTTCTGAGGGAGAATAGACTTTGCCTCTGCCCTAGTCGCTCATGGTTTGCTGACAATCACAGGTGTTCTCTGTTTCTTAGCTGCATCATTCCATTTCTACCTTCATCCTATGTGATGTTCTTCCTGAATGCATGTCTATATCAAAATCCTACCTTTTTATAAGAATGCCAGTCGTATTGGATTAGAAGCAATCTCATCTTAATTAATTACATTTGTAATGACTATACTGCCAAATAAATTCACATTGTAACATATCAGGGAGTAATTCATTCAGTAACATATTAGGATTTTGACATATAACTTGGGGAAGAGGTACAATTGAGTTCATAACAGTCTAACATCTACTGTCGGAGACTCTTTGTCCCCGATCACGGATTATTGGGGGGCAGAACAGGCAGGGTCTCAAGGTGGGAATGGCACCTGCGAGCAGAGATTCCTAGAAAAAGGGGGAAAAGGGGGGAAGAGGGGGAGTGGGTGCGAGGAAGACACAGGAATGGGAGTTTGGTGCAAGTCTTCCTCTGCCTTCAGCAGAGGTTTATTTTATACACTTCAAGCAGGCAGAGGGATAACATTAGCATATGAAATGGGCTGAGATCACAATCACCTTTTTTCTAAGAAGTCTGGGGTCGTTTTATTTTGACCTGCAGTTGAGATTATAACAATTTAAAAATCAATCTATCAAGGTTAAAACAGGTACATAGATTTGCAAAGTTTAAGACTAATATTACTATATTTACCACAGTGAAGATTAACCAAAATAAAGTCCCTTAAACATTACTTATTACTTAAGGGCTTTCATTCTCATAGAGACATCCTAGGGGGTAAAGTAAAGTGAGGGCAGGAAGAGGAAATTTCTTGTAAATCAAATTAAGGAAAGGTTTTTGAAAACCTTGTTAGAAAGTTTAAGTAAGTTTTCTTGAAGTCTAGATGGTAGAAAACCTGATTAGCTCTGCATAGGCGACTTGGGTGAATTTCTATATCTAAAGACTAGATAGTAGGAAGTTTGGTTATTTAGAAACTGAATAGAAGGCTATGTGAGATAGAGTGATAAGATTTGGGTTTTCCTCAGTCTGGCAGTGAGAGAGGCTTTGCAGTAACAGCCATTTGTTTTTATTATACAGCCAGTTGTTCAATGACTTTTGACTTGGAGAGGAATTTCTCACCCTGGTACAGTACTTGCTTGTCAGTACCAGGTAGCGCCTTATGAGGCTGAAGCAATCCAATTGTAAGCTGAAGGTTGCTCAGAATATTTTGATATTATGATTATACAAAAAAGGGAGGTCATAACATAAGTTAGCATGGAAAGTCTGATTTTTCGGAGTATTTCCATCTCCATCCGGAATATGTCAGTCGATAGAGGTTGCATAGCTTGTGTCATTCTACCCTTAAAACTCATGCCCTTCTCACATACAAAATGCTTTTATCCCATCCCCAAATACCCAAAAAGTATGAACCCAGTCCAGCATCACCTTTAAATTTAAACTCTCATTTTAATATCACCTAAGTCAGGTATGAGCAATATTCAAGGTATAATTTTTGCTGAGGCAAAATTCCTCTTAATTTTTGAACTTGTAAAACCAGATTAACTATCTGCCTCCAAATTGATAGGAAAGGCATAATATATATCTGATTCCAAAAAGGAAAAGTCAGAGACAGAAAGTTTCCAAGTAAGCCTAAAAGGAGCATAAATTCCATTAGATTTTCGGCTTTCAGAATTGTTCTTTTATTCTGCTCTCTGTCCTTTGGGCCCACCTGGTAGCAGCCTCACCCTCCATACAACTGAGGTGGCAGTTCCACCCCTTAGCTCTAGGTGGCAGTGCTATGAAACCAAAGAATTGGTTCTGGCACAAGGAGGAGCCAGCCCCTTACCTGACTGCCTTTGAGTCATTCTTACTGTTAATTGAGTGAAAAACACGTTCACAGCTGAATAGCTCTACTTCCCATATTTTACCTGTGGAATCTCAAAAATCCAACACCCTCCTTTCATCTCTTCACTTCTTTGTCCCCTTTAGTTCAATTTGGATGTATTTTTTTCGGAGATGTGTGGGTGGACCTACTGGCTGTGAGACTTGAAATTGACCATTGGTTTTTCACCTTTGGGTTTTCTCCCACTGATGCTTTCTTATTTTTTGTGATATTATAGACTAAAAAATTTCAACATCTTCAAGTTCTGGTGTCTTTTTACTTAACACTTCTTTCTTCAATTCATCACTTGTTTCTTGCCTTTTACTATAAGTATCAAAAGCAAACCAGTTCTCATCTTTAACATTTTGCTTAGAAATGGCCTCAGGTAAACTACTTTCTGGGCCCTCCTTAGTGGCTCAGCGGGTTAAAGCACAGCACTAAGAAGCTAAAGTCATGTGCGCATGAGTTCGATCCCCACCCTAGAGGAGATCCACACCTGGCGCAGCAGACCTATCCTGACCTGCCTGCTGCCCCGCTCAGCAGTGTACTTCAACGATCTGCCTGTTCTGCTCCCCACTCTGTCTCTGGTGAAGCCTCTCACCACCTGCCCTCTGGCCTGTATCCCAGCTCTGTATAGACAAATAAATAAATCTTTAAAAAAAATTTTTTTTCTACTTTCTACAAGGCATCAGGACAAATTAAATCAAGTTACAGTCAATTTAAACAAGAGTTGCCTTTTAAAAATTTCCAATAGCATGTCCCTCATTTCTACCTAAGCACACCTCAACACTTAATGTTTCTAGCAAAACTCGGTTGCTAGAAATAGTTTCTCCTTAGGGCAGACCTTATCAAGAAGAACAGAATGTGATTTCTGCTCTCCTTCTGTCAAAAGCATCAGAGGATTTTTCTCTGATCATTGGGAAACCTGTTAAAACTTCTGAAGGTAAAATTCACAAGTGTGGCGGTTCCCCAAAGAGTAGGCCTCTGGGGGGGGGGGGGTTTGAACTCTCAAAAATGTCCCCACTGAGAGTCCAGAAATTCATTAATTATG